>NW_017802958.1:593748-611097 GCF_001625305.1 Branchiostoma belcheri
TTCATCTGTCATCATTGTTATCCCATTGTTGCCCCCCCCACACAGATCAGAACAGAGCACCTGTCCCTGTTCCACAGTATCGTGAAGAACACGTCGTACCGCGAGCATCGTCATCGCCGTGACGACCTGCAGCAGTGCTTCCTGGCCATCCAGCGGGAGGAGGAGAAGGAGGGGGAGGCCGACAAGTTCATCGTTGGTCAGATCTGGGCAGACTTTCCCGACATCTTCACACGGTCAGACTTGGTCTGATGCAGGGGTCTAGCCAGCACCCGTTTTTCCGTCAATTGTGGGAACTTTGTGACTTGTCGCTAGAACCCTGGTCTGATGGACACTTAGTGCTGTGTACCGGTTCACTGGACTTGGATCCAGACTTGTAAGAATGTTTAGGTTCAAGTCCCATAAAACCTAAAAGTCAAGAACCGAGTCCGGACTTATTACCATAAAAGATCATTTCACACACCCCTTTTCTTTCCAAACCATCTAAAACCTTCCGTAGATTGCAAAATCTGCAAAATGAAGAAAACATTGCCATCGGGCATCAAGTAACGGGCTCCATGTTATGTGGCCAAAGTTTCACCCAGACAACATTGCAAGGTTGCCAAGTGCAATTTTGTATTTGCCATGGGTTTAGGTCCAGACTTACAATTCCAGAACTGAAGCTAAACCTCTGGACTTGAATCTGGACCTGAACCTAAATGTGGGTTTAGGTACGCAGTACTATGAACACTAGTCAATTGTAGAACTGTAGACCTTTCACAGACCCTACTACTAGTGGGCAATGTGTAATCAAGGCTAAAAGGGGAGAATAATTTAAGGGCTGGCTAATGTCATGAAAGGCAACCAATGCAATTTCAGGTGAGCAAAACTGGAAATATTGTGAATAAGGCAATCTTTATGCATATTGACACACACTGCTTCACATTAGCACATTTGAGTCAGTATTTCTTACTTTGGGCTTTTAAAACTGCAGAAACAAGCCCCAAGATGAGTCCTTTATTTTCTGGGTGGTACCCTAAAAAGCAGACCAGGGCCCGTCCTGTAACCATTTTCCGTCAGAATTTTGGGTATTTTTACTCCATGAAGGTCAATATACATTAGGATAGTGTGGTTTCAACTCGGGTTTCCGAGCCCTAAAAACTGCACTGGTTGCCTTTAAGGTGGTACATAAATTCTGGATATTACAGGGAAGTGTTCTGACCAAATTAGTACACAAAGAGGTCTGATGTTCAATCGGAAAGCCTTATTAGTCAGGCTATAGTGGCTAACAAAAACGTTGCAAATTTCCTGCTGCTGCCTTCTAGCCTGGAATCCAGTCTTGTCAGCTTTGGTCCACCCCCAAAGTGGCAGGGAAGAGACTTTGTGAGTGGACCAAAGCTGACCTGACTGGATTCCAGGCTAGCTGCCTCCCATATTAGTACCTAGATACTGAATATAATACTCAATTGAGTCCAATGTTTGCTGCATTTGAAACTAACAATTTTCCAGGTATCACAAATACTTGTAGATGTGTGCAAATGTCAGTATCTATAATATATGATTCTGATATGATACTGAAATAAGAAAATCTATGATCTGCTATGTCTATAGTACCACACAGATGCTATTTAAGATATTATATAAAACATGACATAGACACAGTGTATAAAAAGTTGATAGGTTCTATTTTGACACAGTGAGCAGAATGATAATACAAAACAGATATATAGTGCGCTATCTTTTTTTTAACCATAAATTATTTCTTAATCTGCAATAATTGTGCAACATTCATTCCAGAGCATATGGTATAAAGCTGCAAGAAAAATACATGTACTCGCTCTACATTATTCTAGATTGAAATTATATTTGCAATATGTTATTGCTTTGCTTGTATTTGTTACTATAACTGTTGATACTTCTTACTTAAGCTAAACTTGTTTTAAATTCATTTGTCTGCTGCATCATTTTATTTATGTTGACTTCATACTATCAAAAAAAATGTGCTGCCATCTACGATATTGTTAATGTCCTAACAGGCAGAATACTTTACACTTACTTGTAGATTCTACAAATTACTCTAAAAGTAGTTACATTTTTTGTGAATTACCGGTACATGCAGTGAACAAGAAGTTGCCAACTGTAGACATCCTAATTATCTTCATCAGATACAACTCTAAATCAAGGCCTTATCTTTGCAAGGTCATAGAAAATACAGACATTGATATCATACATTAAAAGTCAACTTATTACACAATTGCCAGTGTGTCTTTACTTATGTAGTTTGGTCCTCTTCAATTACATTGTAGAACAAATATCTAACATTACAAAAATGCCAATCAGGAAAGCTTCAAGCCTTTCTTAGCCAAGTCTCTTCTTGCCTCTTCAATTTCCTGTAAGAGTGACATTAAAGACAACATTAAACATAAATAAAAGATAAACAAATATGTAGACTTCTTGAATTGATGATTAACGGTGCACACCCCAGTTCTTCCGCGACAGGGGTCCGCGATAGTCCGTTGTAAAAAAGTAACGAAAGGGTTTTGAGGGTCCAAGTTTGAGGTGACATTTCTTATAAACTGCCACGAAGTATCATTAAACATTAACATGGCTGCAGAGTGTAAGAAATGGTGATTTTGGGGTGAAAATTTCTTTTGGCTCCGAACCTTACTTCCGGGTATCCTTGCGCGCCAAGTGTAATCTGCCCATTTGACCTAGTTTTCGCTCTGCGGCTTCGTAGGGGTGGATTTGCAACCCCTCGCGCCATGGACTGTTTAGAAAATTACAGTACTAGAATTTTCTTTATAATGTACTCGGGTATAGTCAAGGCTTGGGTCTTTCTGCCAGCATCAGTCATTTCTGCCGGAAAATTTTTTTGGGGGGGATTATCCTATGCGAAAATTCGCAATTTTGGGCATTAATTTTGGAGTGAAAATAATGTTTTTTCCGTTGATTTTACCAAACTTAAAAAGGTTGAAGAAACCAAACTCAGCTTGTCTTTTAGCTGAAGAGATATCCTTTCGTCCCATATACAGTTATTCTCCTTCCGAATTATTCCACGCCAGAGACGGTCACTAGATTTGAGGGTGTGCAGCTTCGAATAGAGGCCCCAAATAAACTGGGGTGTGCCCCCTTAAAAGATTGAAGCACAGGGTACTGCAGCTTTAAAGGCATCCAATGCAATTTCAGGGCAGCAAAACTGGATTTTCAAAGTCAATTTTCTGGTCATTGTAGTAAGGCCATGTTGATTTGATTATATGGATGACATCCTCTGGGAACCCCAAAACTGATGCGCGCGTGCAAATAAAAAAAAAGTTTTGCAAAAAAAAAAAGTTAGCTTTCACTATGAAATCTACGTGGTCATGAAGGTTGAAGAAATGGCACAGAATATGTTATGGCGAATAATCTACTCTTCGAATTCATTTCTTTACATTTTTGTCTTTTTTCCTTTGATTTTGGCATTCTACGACATTGGTATCGTTTCTAAATGTTTTCCTTGCAACTTATGGTATATTTTTGCTCATTTAGCAACTGTTTTGTACGATTTACAGTATGGTTGAAAACTTTTTTTTTTGGAAACGGCCGAAAATTCATGCACACGAGGATGTCATCCATATAATCAAATCAACATGGCCTAAGCTGAATCAAACCTATCCTAAAGCATACTGATATCTGTGAGGCAAAAGTGTAATGTTACTATTGGGAAATGGTTGCTTGTTTTGTATCGTGCTGCTTTTAGCTATTTACATGTATGAGTGGTACCCAAAAATAAAGTGATTCCTCACATAGCTTGTTTTGGGGCTATTTCCAATACTTCAAGTATACAAAATGAAGGAAAAAATGTGCTAAGGAATGCACTGTAAATATCTATATATAATTATATAGTATCAGACAAATTTCCTCATCTAGATCTAGAGTATTTTTTTTTTGTCGTTTTGCTACCCTGAAATTGCATTGGATGCCTTTAAGAAGCATCATGAGAGTTCTGACCTGTTGGAGCTCTTTGGCAGCATCTTCACAGTCATTAAAGGTGGCAACTCTGTAGCCAATAGTTGCTAATGAGTAGCACTGTAATAAAGGAAAAAGGTGGGGATTAGTAAATGAATACATACCTGTAATTCTATGTGATAACACGGTTTACAGCAAAGTGAGCAAACAATGCAATTGTATGTTGTAGCTTGAATTCGAATTTAGAATATATTTCATCTAGAGTTAAACCTTCTTGTGTCAGAGTGCTGATTTGACAAGGTGTTACAATCAGCCTGTGAGTTTAGGCTCAAGTAGTGTTACAAAATGTGTATGTAGAATGGATTTATAAAATATCATCAATTGCTCAATAATATATGATTGGCCTACTTTCAGTAAACTATAGTACTGACTGTACATAAATAATTACATGTATGTACATGTATATTAGGGGATGCCTCTATACCTCTGTATGTAAATGCCTTTCATTAATATAATGCTCTAGATCTATGGCATCATTCACAGCTATTAGTAATCTTCCAAGCAGAGGTTGGTGGGGAGTATTGTGAACTTTCTATCATATGCCCCGTTTTTCTGTTGCGACTCCCACTCTGGAAACCCCATTGGTTACGGAGTAGCAACAGCAAAATGGGACATAAGATAGAATGTTCACAATGCTCTCTCCAACATCTGCTTGGCTGCAACAAGTGTCCTGATGAGTAGAGGATACTTACTGCAAAACTCATGAGAAGATACATGGGTGCCTGTGGAGGGGAGAGAGAGAGAGAGAAATGAACAAATGTATATTCCCAAGGAGGTTCCTGACTGTAAAAAAAAAGGATCAAACCAAAAAGGATTAAAAAAAATTAAATCTTACGGTTCTTGGTGGCAAATGTTCAGATGTTAAAGCACATTGGTGCACCAATTCCCCAAATCTATAGTGTTTTGTGCACACATTGAGACAGATTAGCCAAAAAAGGCTCAGAGGGCATCACTCCACTGTCGGGGAAGGTAACGTTGTGTAAAGTGCCTTTCTTTCAAAAGGGCAAAGCATTGGGGTACTGTGAGAATTGAACTCGGGACATATCAGTTCTGAGTCCAATGCCCAAACTGCGCCACTGACAATTTCTTAAATCCCATACAAAAAGTTATTATGAATTTCCAGATAAAACAACTTTATACTCATGAGAGATACTGACCACCCAGACGACCTCCTTCCACTGTGGTGAGAGTTGTGCTGGTACAAGGTCCCACACCAGACATGCCCATGTACCCAGGAGCAGTCCCACACCCAACAACCACTGCAGTAACTTCGTCATCACCTGGTCATAGACAGAGCATTATTACAGACCGTTAGGCCATGTTGATTTGATTACATGGATGACATCCTCTGGGAACCCCAAAACTGCATGTGTGCGAGTAAAAAAAGTTTTGCAAAATACGTTGCCTTTATGATAATGAAATCTATGTGGTCATGAAGGTTGAGCAAATGACTAAACACACAGATTACAGTATGGCAAATAATAGACTTAATTTTCACCTCTTCACATTTTTTTCATATTTTTTCCATATTACGACGTATCATTTTCCTTTCTTTTTTCAATGTAAGGCAATATATTTGTTAATTTTGCAGCTGCTTTGTACAACTTACAGTAGGTCGAAAATAACCTTTTTTTGGAAACGGACGAATATTCATGTACGCGTGGCTGTCATCCATACAATCAAATTTATACTATATAATTATAGGGACCGTTATTTTGGTCTACGTGCTAGCTGCCCTGTATGGTTTGAGAACAGTGCAGCTGCAGAACTACTGACTTCTGGTGTCTATGAAAAGGTGAGAACATGGTGAGCAGTTCCTGTTTTATGCATCACAGTTTTGTACATTTTGACTTGAACATGATGCAACGAAAGAACATGCAACATCATGAAGAAATTGCACACTACACTAGCTAGCAGATATTTGTACGTTTCGTTATCCCTAAACTCCGATGTTCAAATAAAATCCTAGCTCAAAGATATGGTTAGACTATAGCGTACTTGTTCAAAGCTTACCGTGTCTCAGATTGCTGTAAAATAGCTTTAAACGCAGGAAAAAGTTTCGCCACGTCTCTTTTTTTTTTGGAAAAAAAAGCTCCCAGTCAGCTGGTGACCTTTGAACTGTAACAGATGTTACCGTAAATCGTACTGTCTAAAATAGATGTCTAGTCCACTGTAATAATGATTTCAATAGATTATTGCGGATAGTTTGCATTTTCATATTGATATTTCAGCAAATATCTACATATCTACATTATTTTGACAGTGAGAAAACAAGAAATATACGATTGTCGTAAAATTACGTTCAGTAAAAAAATAGCTCTTTATTTGTCACATAGAGTCTAAGGCATATAGGGAATATTTAATCCTTGAAAAATAATCATTCTGAATAATTTCAATGTCACAAGTTATATTAAGATATTTTTAATGGATATATCAGCCTACAAACATCAATAATTTTAACATTTAAAGACAATTTTTGTTGTTAAAGTTACGCGTATCCACGTATACGAATAGTTGTCGAGATACCTCCCGGAGAGGGGAGGGTCATCCAAATCAGCCCGGTACAGGTAAACCTGAACTGGTCCAACCTGTTGTCTACCTTTTGTTTCTGTTCAATAGATCAGGTGTCTGATGCGCAGGATGCCCCGGGGGGACAGTTCGGGGGCCTTTAAGTACTCCAGGGTCGCGCAGAGCGGGTACAACTACGGCCTGAGAACCATGGAGAACGTCCAACAAGAGTCGATGTTGAGAAAATCTCTGAAGATCGCACTGGTGGTCTCGGCTTATTGGTGAGATATAATTTGTGTTCACTTAGGATTATTTTCTTGTAATCTGTGACAACAAGCTTAGAGAGATTTAATCTGTGGTACTGTTTAAACTGTGTTGGGTGTAGACGTGGCAGTGCAATTATAACAATCATGGCATCGAAAATACTAGTACTGCAGTAGCTTTCCTACAAAATCTAACGTTATGTATAAACTCAGAGACTTTGTGTTAGATTTAGGAGAAAACGTATAACGTCAGATTTCAATTAGTTGGTAATTATACTGTATTTCCAGGATACTTTACTTTAAGCCAGGTGATGTTTTCCTAAGTACTGTAAATACATGTAGGTACATGAACAAACACAACATACATAACACAAGTTACACTGTTCTGTGGTATAAAGACAAATTATTTGGCTACAAGCCTTAATTTGGAATTTTCCGTTGCAGAGGCCTTAGACAATCAATTAACATTTGTACTAGTATGCTGTATTATGAATCAATTTAATGGGTTTTAAGTAAATTTTTCATGTGTCGCTAAGACTTGCTTATTTCTTTACACTGGTATGATAAATGATATTTCTCTTAGGAAAATAAGTTAGATAACGTTATAGAGTCTATCGGCTTCTTCGACCTTTGATTGAATGTTCTGACTGTTCTTTCTCCCTCCTGTTACCATACAGGGTCGTGTCCATCACTATGGTGTTTCTCAACAAGTACCTACTGAGTGGAGAAGAACTGAAGGTAGGCCAATCATTTCTTTGTATTTGTTACAATTTAATTAACTAGTACATATCTACCAAATTGCATGTAACAGGTACAGAATGCAAGCATAGTAACCACTTCTTAAGGAGATGGTATGACCTGGAAACATGATAGGGCTGTAACCAGGTCTAAAAGGTGAAAGTGTAAAGTGATATAAAGGTAGCCGCGGCGACTGTTGCAGGGCTTCTCTTGCTTGTAGTCTTTTACATTAGCCCTAACAACTGTTGTTAGGGCTAATGTAAAAGACTGCAAGCAAGAGAAGCCCTGCAACAGTCGCCGCGGCTAATATAAAGGATAACGTGATGTCCTTGGTGATATAATGAGCACCCCACCCTTTCATAATGACGTTTAAATTGTTGTCCTAGAATGTATGGCCGATGCACATGACACACTCTTTCAAAGTCTTGTGTATGTCTTTTGAGCTATTGTACATGCGTATATTGGACCTCACATTCACAATGTTTACAAAATAGAATTTGTGTCTCTTTACTTAGAAGGTAGGAGGTTTGAGTACAAGTTGAATATATTGTCTGAATATTGTCTGCTGACAGAATAGATTGTAGAATGTTGAAATATTTGTACACAGTTCATTTTGTACTCAATTTTATTGCTGTTATTCCTCACTAACAGAGTTTGAAGACAGCAAGTGAGGGGAAAATGGTTTGTGACAGACTGTTTGAGCTATCTCAGATGATGCTGATTGATTCAATTTCAACACTGATCTTTTTTTGCACTTTTCATCCAAACTTTTCATCAGTTCTTCAAGCTGCCGTTCTGCTCATGTAGAAATAATTTTACGACTCCTTAACTTTTTTGTAACATCTGCTTTGAACATCATTTGATGAATTTTGTTCAAACTTTGAGTACCACCATGCTACCACGCAATCGACAAAGCACTTCCATTTTTCTGCCTTGATGCCCAAGACTTCTATTGTTTTGTATTGTCCCTTTTCTAATTTGGCTCAAACTAGTCTTAACCAATATAATCACTTGTTACTGTCTATGTATTCCGAATTACAAGAAGCCACTTTTCAAAAATTTGTCTTCACATGCTGTCTCCCTCTGCAATATTGTGTGCAGGTTTTGTCTGTCATTAATTTGATTCTATCACTCCTGTTATAGTGTTAATTATATTAGAATGTTGCATGAAAAGATTAGTTTTCAGCATAGATAGAGACAGATCACTCAGGGCTCAAAATACCACCAGCATGTATTACTGTAGTGCAGGTAAAACTGGAGCTGTGCAGGTATTTCTGATGTCTACCTGCACCTAACCTGCACTGGTCCATGTACTGGGTATATGCAGGTTAGTGCAGGTAAAATTGGAGATGTGCAGGTATTTCTGATGTCTACCTGTACCTAACCTGCACTGATCCATGTACTGGGTATATGCAGGTTAGTGCAGGTAAAATTGGAGATGTGCAGGTATTTCTGATGTCTACCTGCACCTAACCTGCACTGGTCCATGTACTGGGTATATGCAGGTTAGTGCAGGTAAAATTGGAGCTGTGCAGGTATTTCTGATGTCTACCTGCACCTAACCTGCACTGGTCCATGTACTGGGTATATGCAGGTTAGTGCAGGTAAAATTGTAGCTGTGCTAGGTATTTCTGATGTCTACCTGCACCTAACCTGCACTGGTCCATGTACTGGGTATATGCAGGTTAGTGCAGGTAAAATTGGAGCTGTGCAGGTATTTCTGATGTCTACCTGTACCTAACCTTCACTGGTATTTTGAGCCCTATAGTACTTGTGTTGTCAAGTTGTGGCAGTATTCTAGCCCTTTTTGAACGAGTAGCTGTTTACAACTGAATTTTATAAAAATATAAGTCGAAACAACCAACACCTTGTTCTATTTATACTCAGAAGACATAGACCATAGGTCAGAAAGTAGCCAATCATTCTGAATTTAATTTTTTTTTCTGACCAATCATACCACTCCAGAATCTTATAGATATACAGCAGAATTGTTTGATTTAACCCAAGTGCTAACAATAAGCTGAATGAAGAGACTCCCTTTACACAACTAGGACTGGTGTTTTATTCAGCCGATATTTTTGTGACCTTATGTCCTTCCTCAGGGCAATTCTGACTTAGGTTCACATCATTGCACTGCATAGGCGTCACTGCTATAAATGTGTTCCTAAACGCAAACTATTTACATCTCTACATATTTAGAGGAAACAGTATCTACAATTAGCCTCTATAGCAGGCTTATAGAACTGGAGGTTTGGTGGTCTTTGGCTGTTTTCTGATCAGCTAGCCCAGTTGAGGGTAGTTCAATCAGGCCGGCTATGTTGTCAATATACAATCTGAAAATAGCACATAAAAGATCCCAAAGACCCTAAAGACCCCCAGTTTTTGGCATGCTATGAAGGCTAATCTACAATGCCCTGATGAGGAAGATGACAGACAGTCACCAAAACATTGCCTTTTGGTTGTGTAAAAGAGTCTCTTTATTCAGTGACTTACCAACCTGATGAAGCTATTCACAGAAACTGACCTGTTCTGTTCTGTTATACGTGTTATTCCACAGCTGGAGGCTCCACTGTTCATCACGTTCTACCAGTGCCTGGTGTCGGTACTGTTGTGTCTGCTGCTCCGACTCCTCTCCAGGCTGGTGCCAGGTGTCATCTCCTTCCCACCTGTGCACCTGGACAAGAAGATATCCCGGGAGGTGGGGACGCATACATTATATTTATAGGCCATGTCGATTTGATTGATAAATAATATGGATGATATCCGCGTGTGCAGTAATTTTTTTATCCGCTTCCATTTCTCTGCCATACTTTAAGTCTACAAAGCCACTGCAAAAAGAGTAAATATATTGCAAAAAAATATTGGAAAACTATACTTGTGACATAGAATGGCAAAGTCAATTGCAAAGGAAAAGAAGAAAATGTGAAGAAATGAAAATGAGTCTATTATTATTCGCCATACCATACTCGGTGTGTTTAAATTTAATGTGTCATTTGCTCAACCTTCATGACCACGTAGAATTCATAATGAATAGAAGTCAAGTTTATTTTTGCCAAACTTTTTTTTATTCACACGCAAATGTTTGTGTTTTTGTTCACCACCCTCCCCCCTGCAGGTATTGCCCTTATCCGTGGTGTTTGTTGGAATGATCACGTTTAACAACCTGTGTCTGAAGTACGTGGGCGTGGCCTTCTACACTGTGGGCAGATCACTCACAACAGTATTCAACGTGGTGAGTTTGGATGTATTTATTTATTGGTTTATTTGTATCAACGTATCAACAACATATCTCGCAGCCTTGACATACAGGGCTGAATTCTGATGTTTGTTTACAATATAAATCATTAATTAATAGTAGGGAAATACAAAATTACAATCCTGTCGGACTCTACAGATATGGTATCACTTTGGTTCAACAAATTAAAGTATTTACAATCTTACAATCGTACAAACTACGACGATCTTACGTCGTACAAACCTTATTGGATGTAGTAATACATGTAGATGAAAAACATACATAAGTAGGTTTTCATAGTTATCACAGAAATTTAAGAAAAATGGGTTCACTAAATAAACCTGAGAAAATGATATTGTGGATCGGACAATCAACCTTCTATAGCTTTAATGCAAACTGTTAGTGTTACTCAATTAGCAAGCAGCTGGATATAGATTTTGGAAACCTGTCAAGTCACTTGGGTAATATTACTAGTAGTTCCCTTGTGTATCTCATTACCTGGATGTTTAAAGCCTCTGTCACACATTCACAAATTTGTACTAGCTAAACACCAAACACTAGCTAAGCACCCCCTAACCTTGGTTAGGAGTAGGTCAAGGTAAGTCGGCTGGTATTATGATACTATTTGACGGCGTCATCTAAAGTGTTTCAAAATGTTTCAAACATTCGGGGGTTGGTCTGGAGGTTCGAACATGGTTGGCTGGTATTCAACTGTAAATCAGCAGAACACCAGACAGCCATTCAGGAGTAGTGTTACAAAATGTAGGTGTGTGTTCGATGGTCAAATTTTACTCAACTTTAACTCAAATTTGTTTCAATTCGTATTGGTATATAAAAATAGGTGTGCCTAAATCTCGCCAGACTGCTCCCAAACTTCATATTCAGCCAATTGTAGTCTGCTGGTGTTTGGGGGCAAGGTTGGTGAAAGGTCCCAAATGTATGACACAGTGGGGCTATAACCTACATCGACGTATACCCTGAATGTTTTGAAGATTCTCTTGCTCTCCTTCCCCTCCAGGTTCTGACCTACTTTGTTCTGAAGCAGACAACGTCACTCAAGGCCATCATCTGTTGTCTGGTCATCATCTCAGGATTTGTACTGGGGGTGGACCAGGAGGGGGCAGCAGGTCAGTACACTCAGGGGAACACCTTATCTTAAAAGTTCATCTGTAGTGGTAGATGTCATTATATAGGAGGTTTAAACTGTAATTATTTCCAACACAAAGAATTGGACCTACCCAAATTTTCGAGGGTACAACTTCAGTCTCTGACAATGACAATTACATGTTATGGGTAATGTACCGATACAAATTACATTGATTTTGGGTGACTGCCTACAGATTACGGATACTTAAGGGGGCACACCCCAGTTAATTTGGCGCTTCTATTCAAAGCTATTCCATGCTATTTTTAGTACCCTTATACTTATTTTTATATACATATACTAGGTTTAAATGTGTGTCTTGTTTGCGTGCTTGTGATTGTTTTGTGTGTGGGCCACAACACCAGCCCCCGCTGCCTGTGGCCCACGAGTATTGTACTTGTTGCAACTCTAATAAATCAAATCAAATCAAATCAAAGCTGCACACCCTAAAATCTAGCGACTGTCTCTGCCGTGGAATAATTTGGAAGGAAAATAACTGTATATGGGACAAAAGGATATTTCTTCAGCTACAGGACTCAACCTCTTTAATTTTTGTAAAACCAACAGAAAAAACAATACATATTATTTTCAAAATGCACAAAATTGGGAATTTTTTATTCCCATAAAAAAAAATTTCCAGCAGAAATGACAGAAAGACCCAAACCTATACCCGAGTAAATTATAAAGAAAATCTTAGTACTGTAATTCTTTAAATCTTTTTTCTCAAAACAGCTTTACTTGTCAAGTCATAAAGTATGAAAATATATTTGCCAATTTCTCATAAAGACAATGGGAAGTCCAGAAAGTTGCATATATGTGTAAAGATAGGCGACCACTCACAGTGAACGCACTCAACTGGTTTATTCCATTTGTAACCGGCCGGTTCTACAGCCCCTTCCCTCGAGCGGTACCAGCATAGATCACCTGTTCGAACACGACACTGGCACGTGCGCTGGCACGTGTTCGAACAGGTGACCGCGGCTCCGCCCGAGGGAGGGGATAGAACCGGCGATAATACAATGCTTACTAATACTAACAACACACATTGTTACATATGTAACAATGTTTACAATCTTTTGGTGTTTACTTGCAGGTACCCTGTCCGTGATTGGAGTGGTCTTCGGTGTGGGTGCCAGTCTGTTTGTCTGTCTGAACTCCATCATGACCAAGAAGGTCCTCCCATGTGTGGACAGTAACGTGTGGCGCCTCACGTACTACAACAACATCAACGCTGTCATCCTCTTCATCCCTCTCATCCTAATCTTCGGTGAAGCTTCCGTCCTCGCTAACTTTCCCCACCTCACGTCCTCCAAGTTCTGGTCCCTCATGACTCTATCCGGTGTGTTCGGCTTTGCTATCGGTTACATCACAGGACTCCAGATTAAAGTCACCAGCCCTCTCACACATAACATAAGCGGGACCGCGAAAGCGTGCGCACAGACCGTTATAGCCGTCGTGCACTCTCATGACGTGAAAACCGTCCTGTGGTGGTTGAGTAACGCTCTGGTGATGGGGGGTTCGGCGGCGTACACGAAAGTACGCCACTCGGAAATGCAGAAGCAGCACCAAGAGTCTAAGAGGGCGTTAGCAGAGATGAAAATAGAGGACGACAGGAAAAATGGAGATCTTAATAAGGTGTAAGTTTCACAACTTGTGTTAGACTCTGTAGTGATTTGTACATAATCATGAAAGTTCCTCTGTGGTGGTAGTAATCATAGCAGAATGTTGAACTTTATTCCAACACAATAAGTGCAGAGGGATCAAATAGAAACAGCGGACATTGTACACTACCTGGCACTATGTTGTAACTGTAACTATTGAGAGTTACTTTACGTTCGGAAGAAATTGGTCATTAATTGTCCTGATGAAGGCAACTGTGGTCATCGGAAATTTTATCTCTCTATATTCATGTTCGAATAATGTTCAACACTTTACTATGATTTGTACATGGTGGCTAGTTGGTTACTTACCATATTGTATTTGCACAGTGTTTTATATTAAATGACACTTTCTGTGTATGAAATACAATCATATATACCCAGTACTGTCATCTGTAACAAAATATTACCACCATCACATAAGGTTGATATGTGAAGGAAGTAAACACACCACACAGTCTGGGATGTGAATTCTGCCCCTAAAACAAGTTATTTTGCGAGTTTGGCTGAAAATCTCTGTATTTGAACTGTGATTGCGGCAATAGGTTTCTGACTAAAGCTATTGGAAAATGGTAAAAAAAAGGGTACAGTTGTGTGCAGAAGTTCATGATGCAATGATACATGTATATTTGTTGCATTGCTTGGTCAGTTAAAGAGGGTCAAGTTGCAGAAATTGTGATTGTATGCATTTGTCAAAATTCATTCCATCAAACGTTCTTTCAACTGCAGAATGTTGAAGATATTTTATTTCAAAAGTAGCCCTTTTTTGTACTATGTAACAAGTACTGGTGGTAGTCATGATTTTACACTTGAAGAACAAGAAAGAAAACAAGATACAGGGGATTCCACTTATTTGTATACCTTTTATTTGTATAATTCGGGTATTTGTATAGAATTCTAAAACCCCAAACCATTTACCATTCACACCATTGTAAAAACAATGCATAATTGTATAGCGCATTATCGTATATTCCGGCGTATCGTATAGAATTTGGTCCGATTCTATCGTATAATGTCCAGAAAAAATACGTTAAGAGTCAGCAAGGATCGTATGAAATGTTTGTGTAAAGCCACTAAACCATCAAAATTAACGAAATTGTCTGTTTGGGGCCACAAAGAATCCCGGCAAGCGAGCGGTAGTCGGCGGCTCCGGCGGTAGTCGGCACTACAAAGGACCGCCCGCCCGCACGCAAGCGGCGCGGGAGGGGAGTCGGCACTGCAAAGGAACACGCACGGCTTATGATTGACTATCAAGAGTTTTTTATTTCCTTTGTTGAAGTTTAAGCAGACAACTTACTGTACTCAATAAAAATGGGGTTCCCTCGATCTTCTGTCTCATTCTTTTTGAGTTCATGTCCGAGTGCGTCACGTCAGTTTTCACAATGTCCACCACCACGCCGAGGAAGACTAGGAAGGACTTGACTTTAGCTGACAAAGTTAAGGTCATTCAACTGCTGGACGGCGTGCCGAAAGTGTCACAGACAGAAGTCGCCAAGAGGTTTGGTGTTTCACAGCCGCAGGTCTGCCGAGCGTACAAGAATAAGGAGGACATCCTACAACAGTGGGAAGCCAACAAGAACCCCAACCGGAAGCGGAAGAGAGAGGGCAAGGTCGGAGACGTCGAAGAGGCCTTGTATCGCTGGTTCCTCAACGCAAGGGCTAAGAACTTTCCTCTTTCTGGGCCTATACTGAAGGAGAAGTCCAAGGGCCTTGCAGAGGCCTTGGGGATAACTGACTTCAACCCAACCGACGGTTGGTTGAGTCGCTGGAAAGAACGCAACGATATCGTATTCAAGAGGGCCCATGGGGAGAAGAAAGACGCTGACACGCAGTCTGCACAGGACTGGACGAGAGACGTTCTGCCGACGATTCTGGAAGAATTCGACCCTGACAACGTGTACAACTGTGATGAGACAGGACTGTTGTACAGGGCCCTGCCCAAGGGTACGTTGTGCCAGAAGACTGAGGCGGTCGACGGGGGAAAGAAGGCCATGGAGCGACTCACTGTACTGCTGGCAGCCAACATGACCGGTACACACAAACTCCAGCCGCTCGTCATCGGGACCAGCAAGAATCCCAGATGCTTCAGAGGAAAGCGCGTCCCACTGCCATACGAGGCAAACAAGAAGGCCTGGATGACAGGTGAACTGTTCCGAGCTTGGCTGAAGAAGATCGACCGTGAGATGGGCCGAAAAGGGAAGAACATTGCGCTGCTCCTTGACAATTGTACGGCCCACCCAGACGTGCAGCTAAGGAACATCCGGCTGGTGTTCCTACCCGCAAACACAACGTCCATCCTACAACCGCTAGATCAAGGCATCATTCGCAATTTCAAGTCGCTCTACAGATCACAGATGCTGACGCGCATCATTCACGCGGTGGATGATCTGGAGGTCGAATCTGCAGCCCAGCTCGCTAAGAAGACTACGGTACTGGACGCAATCTACATGATGAGAGAAGCGTGGAAGAAGGTGACCGACACAACCATCCAGAACTGTTTCCGCAAGGGTGGGTTCAGCAGAACCGAGGTACAGGATGAGCCTGAAGCCGCAGTCGAGCCGCCAGCAGGAATGTCTACGGAAGAATTCAACAGGTTCGTGGACATCGATGCCGCCCTTGAGTGCACAGGTGAACTCACCGACGCAGAACTGTGCCAGGAGGTGCGAGATGCCCGGGGAGCCGGCGAGACGCCGACGGAGACCGAAGAGGTGGACACTTCCAGCGCTACACCAGCAGTAACATCAGCAGAGGTCCACCACGCCCTTGATGTTCTGCGCCGTTGGATGCAGGAGCGGGACTTTGCTCAATACGGCACCCTCACCACCATGGAAGCGGAAATCTACCATCACAACTTGTATGCCAAGAAGCAGCAGTCCACGATAACCAGCTTCTTCCAGCCGCGCAACAAGTAAGATTTTCACTATTGTGACATGGACAATATTGTAAGCACGAGAAATAAGACTTTGTAATGTAATGTTTGTGACACATTTGAATGTCCCGCCGCCAATGTGACCGCAATGTACGACGGGATAGCATCGACCACGCCATCGGCGCCATGTTTTCCTTTGTTCTGGTGTAACATTTTACGTACAATTTCGGACTTTTCTGTTTATTTATCGACCTGTTATGACAAGAATTTGTGACTTACAGAACTACAGGTTTCTTTTATGATTATGTATCGTATCGATGTAGCTTTTGAAGACCTTTTTGCTCAAGTTTTGTCTTGCTATGGCTGTCGGAATGGGATAGCGTAAATTTGACCACGCTCCGGTGCTATGCTATGCTATGTTTTCCTTTGTTCCGTTGCAACGTTGTTACGTACGATTAAGACTTTTCTGTTTACTTTATCGACTTGTTATGTCAGGAATTTCGGACATATGTAATTACAGGTTACTTTTATGATTATGTATCGTTAAATTTTTTGGTGAAGCTTTGTTTTAGTAACCTAGAAATTCTAACGTAATCCCGACAAACGTCTTTATTGTGTAGATGTACATCAAGTTCATTCTGTAATGTTCATGTTAGCACAGCGTCAGCCTATTGCAAATGTCGCTAAAATAGCCGTAACTTTGAAGTTGCTTTCGTGCCTGTAGAAAAAGAAAAGAAAACAGTAACGTGAGTTACGTTGTTATGTACAACAACAACAACATCTTGATTAATAACTGTATCGAAATGTCTGAATAAAGTTTGTGAATGAAGTTCCTTATCGTGTGCGTGTGCTTTTTGTCTTTGGCTCCTACGTAGTACAAATACATTATGTACAGTATACTTGTACACATGTAGTACAGTACAACATGTACTCGGCCCGGACCGCCCCCCCCG
>NW_017802958.1:611117-619235 GCF_001625305.1 Branchiostoma belcheri
CGGGCCGTTACCAATGCTATTCCGGCCTATCGTATAGGCCGGGTAACTGTATAAAATGCTCTGACAAATAGGCTATACAAATAAGCGGAATCCTCTGTACTTTATCTTGTGAGGAAAGTTTTAATAAAGAGAATCTCTCTCTCTAGAGATGACAAGACAGCCACCATTGCTACACTAGGATTACAGCCCCAAGATTCACCTAAAGAAAAAGTAAAGTAACTTTTGGTCTTAAGATAATAATTTTTGCCCTTCTTTTTCTCTTTGCCCATGTAAAATTTCTCACCAGCATGTTTACACAAATGACAAGGCTTATTTTTTCTTTTTCTTTTTTTCTTTATTTTTGTAACACAAGAAAGGTTCACCAGAGGAAGATCAGCATGATCAACAGTAAATGAAGTGTGGTGTTATGTTGGATGTACAAGTTAAGTGAGTATCTGTGACATTCTGAGCACAGCAAACCACTCAAGAATGTGCATGCATGTACATATATCATAATCTGAGGCTTATAAGATGCATATAGGACACGAAACATTTGTTCAACCTGTTCACTCAATAACAACCAACTAACTCCTTTTTTAATGAGATTTTCAGTGGTTTTGGGAGAAAGCTTTGGAGCTAACAAAAACACTGCTAGAGAGTGAAATGTACTCAGTGATTTTGGTACCAGTATTTAATAACTTGTACAACTTCATTCTGCTTTTGACTTGGACTCTCTGCAATAGTTTCAATATAAGGCCACACCAATTTAATTTCTTGGTTAACAGATTCGCCCGCTTCATTTTTTTCTGATTTGCAAAAAAAAATCCAAATCAACTGCAAAATGCTCATGAAAACAGTCCTTATTACAGTTATTCCATCTTTCAATGCAGTGGTATCATTAAAAGTTCAAAATTCATTGTTTAAATTTTGAACCAGCCTGGTGTGTTGACTTCATGGCTCCTATCGTACCATTTTGGGCCATAATAGGATGCCTAGGCCTGTTTTTATTTTCATTTTTTTTCAGCTCAGTCCATTATTTTTCTAGAAAAATTGGTGTAGCCTAAGGGCTGTTTTGTATACAAACCTATTGCTGAAAAGCCTTTAGTAGATTATTAAAGTTCAACTATAATTTCTATTTTTAATGATGATACATTTGTTTGTAAGGTATTGAAATTCACCAGAATTTAAAGGTGCAATTATGAAAGTTTGTAAGCTTGTAAAGATTGTAAAGGTGATAGTGAATAATTGGTGGCTATGCTGTATTCTCCGCATCATTGTTTTGAGGGTGAATAATTTGAATTACTTAGGGATAAGAAGTGTCACTACTACTGTAGATAGACCTTGAATACTCTATGTACTTTGTCATGGTGTATTACTATTATGGCCAAGTTTGCATATTGTGAAGAAGAAATAATTTTATGTTTAATACCATACTTTTTCATGTGTACAGAGCACACATCAATCATCTATGAATTTGTAATCTATGAATTTGTAAATGTGGCAATTGATAAAAAGATGGTTTATGTTTTAGGATAGGAAGTACAGTATTTGATTGATTTGATTATTTTTAAAGATAATTCCTGAATTTGTGATGTATTAGAAATTAATTTAATTTTCTATGCATAATGATTGATGGAGTACAAATTCCAGTCATATATTTCAATAAATGAGTTACGAACTTTCTGGAGTGTGTTATCTTTTGGTGTACATGCATGTATACGTTAAAATTTAACAACAGCAAAAGCAGTACAACGATATCATATTACACGATAATACTAGAAATCCTTGAAGTGTTAATATATGTAATAAAAACTAGAGTCATGTAATACATGCTTTCGTGAGGCGTACATACATGTATTTTGTTTTATATTGTTAATGTGGGAAGATATGAATATGCAAATATACGACTTTACGCTTTGCGGCCAATGTACTGATTACGAATTACGTTGATTTCTGGGATTACGAAGACTGAAAAGGCCTATAAGTATTACTCACGAAAACTATAGGTATTACTTACGAAAAGGGGCATGCAGGCCCTCACCTTGGCTAGTTCTTCTTCTTCTTCGTTACTGCCCAGCACTACGGAGTAGTATTATTGGCAGTCGTTACGCAATATTGTTAGTAACAATTGTGCCCGGTACATAAAAAAACAAAGGGAAAAACAAGGATAACTGAGAAAGGAACATAAGACAACTGGTTTTGTGTGTGCTAAAGACAGGACAAGTGCATTAGTGCGTTAGTAATATTTACATATATACAAGACATGATGGGGTGACTCAATGCAGCAGGGTCCTCGCCAGTTCAGATTTGAACTGGGCGAGAGACCCCGCCTCCACCGCACCAGGCTCAAGTTCGTTCCATTCCCTGATGGTACGGGGGAAGAACGAGAGCCTGTAGAAGTTGGTTCTGCTCGCGATGGCCTGCAATGTTTGAGTGTGATTGATGCGGCGGGAGCATCGAGCCACCGGGACAATCCTGGTTGAGTGTGGGACGGAGACAGCATTATGTATAATCTTATAAAACATGACCTGGCGGGCGATCTTCCGACGTACTTCCAGAGACTGCCAGCCCAGGTTTTGCAACATAGTTGAAACAGAGCTTGTACGTCTGTAGTCATTGCTTACAAAACGGGCAGCTCTACGCTGGACCATCTCCACCCTACTCACCTGGTCCTTGGTGTGGGGATCCCAGACACTACAGCCGTACTCTAAGGAGGGTCTTACAAGAGCCATGTAAGCTCTCTCCTTTGCCGCATTGCTTGAGATTCGCAGGCAGCGTCTTAACATTCCTAAGGTTCTGTTTGCTTTCGCTGTAACTAAATCGACATGTCTGCCCCAGGTCAAGTTTGAGGAGATGGAGACACCAAGATATTTGGTGGTACTTACCTTGGTTAAAACGTGGTCATGGAGAGAATAGGGAAACGATATTGGGTTCCTAGAAGAGGGGACGGTCATCACTTCACATTTAGATGGGTTGAAGGCCATCAACCACTCCTTCTCCCAACTACAAATACTATCGATGTCATGCTGCAGTCTTTTACAGTCGTCTTCTTCCTTAATACTCATCTGCAAGATGCAATCGTCGGCGAAAAGCCTGACTTTAGCATGTGCAGCGTATTTAGGTAAGGTCGATTGATGTATGCTAGAAAGAGAATCGGGCCCAGGACTGTACCCTGAGGTACGCCCGATGTTACAGGCACTGGGTCCGAGCGCTCCCCGTCTAGCACTACGGTTTGTGAGCGGCCCTGCAGGAAATTCTGGATCCAGACAAGTGCCTTACCAGAAATACCGTAAAACTGGAGTTTGTGTATTAGCCGTAGATGAGGAACCTTATCAAAGGCTTTAGCAAAATCCATAATGATAAGGTCCGTCTGGGTCCCGTTTTCCCTGTTGTGGGCCAAATCATCAATAAGGGATAGAAGTTGAGTTTCACATGACCTGCCATGCCTAAATCCATGTTGGAGATCGTACAAGATATTATTAGTATCAAAGTGGGACATCATAGAACTTGCTATGATGTGTTCCATGATTTTTGAACAGATACATGTTAAGGAAATGGGCCGGTAGTTTGCTGGGTCAAGACGATTGCCTTTCTTGTATATCGGGGCGATGTTAGCCTCCTTCCAGGCTTCTGGTACAGCTCCAGTGTCAAGTACTTTTTTGAAAGATCACCTGGAGAAAGGGGCTCAATGTAGAACTGAGTTCTTTAAGGACACATGCGTGCACATGATCCGGGCCACATGCTTTGTGAGGGTTTAGGTTTTCCAGCAGGGTTGTGATTCCGTTTGTAACGATGTTAATTTCCGGCATTAGTGGGTGAGGGCTAGGCCCCATGTTGGGCAGAGGGCCTTCTAGGGGTTCAGTAGTGAAAACTGACTGAAATTGCTGGTTTAGTATGTTTGCTTTGGTCTTACCGTCCGAGATGAGCCTACCTTCGTTCTTAAGGTGGGATACTCCGGCTCTCTCGGACTTCAGGCTTTTCAAAAAGCTCCAGAATTTTTTGTTGCCTTGTTTACACGATGGAGACTTACTTTGGCCAGGGTCAGTTGTGTCTGTATTTATGTCGAGTACTACTTCTTCAATGTATTTCCAGTAGCACTCTTTCATTTTCTTATTTATTTCCTTTTTGAACTGGTTGAGCTTTTCTTTTCTCTCAATTGTGTTTTCTCCTTTAGTCTTTCTGTAATAGCGATCCCTTTTCCTCATCAGGCTCTTTAGTTGAGGAGTTATGTAGGGGAGCTGTTTTTTACTGCTGGACATTATCGACACAGCTGGATAATTTAGATGCAAATTTATTGTACAGCTCGTCAACCTGGGACTCACCTTCCGCTAGTTCCAGAAATTCTGTTTTAAAATCTTCCATTTCGTCCCGAAACTTTTCCCAATTGGTGCGCTTATATAAGAAAAGTTTGCGAGGTTTTGCTTTTTGTTTTTGAGGCCTTAGGTCTGCCTCAACAAAAACTAAGTCATGGTCACCGATTGGGGGTAGAGTACGTACACAGTTAACACAATTGTCATTAGACATGAGCACTAGATCTAATGTGTTATCGTACCTGGTGGGCTTGTCAACAACTTGGGACATATTGTGGTCACTGAGTAGTTCCAGAAACCGGCGATGCAAACCTGGGTAGGGACTATCTGGCTTGAGTACCGGTTGGTGGGGGTCTACCCAATCCCAGCCTGGAAAATTAAAGTCACCGACAATCCATACATGGTTATTTCGTTTGTTGCATATTCGTTCCATAGATTGCTCTAGGAGGTCAAGACTAACGCTGTCACCTACTTGCGGTCTGTAATAGGCACATATGTTTAGGCTCTTGGATCCTACAAGTTCGATCTTAACCCATACCATCTCGCAGTCGGTCTCGAGGTCTGGTTCTTGTGTACATATAAACTCGTTAGAGACTGCTATCAGAACACCACCGTGGCTATCTTCTGGTCTATTCCTATAAAACACTTGCATGTTGAGGTGATTTGGGAAGTATTCAGTTATGTTGCAGGTGCTATCTAACCATGTTTCTGTAATGACAAGAATGTCGGGTTTTGTTTCCTCTACAAGGGTTTCTAGCTCTACTTTCTTGTTTTTAAGCGATTGGAAATTTGCATTTATGAGACGCAGGGGTCTACCATTAAGCTTGCGTTTGTTTTGTACTGGAGATTTTGGGGATGATGCAGCCAAGGGGACTCCAGGGCTGGCATCACTAAGTGGGCTAAATGGATTAGGAGAAGACAAGTCATCGGAATTCGAGAAGAAAGTTGTGGAGAAGTTTGGCAGGCCACAGTTTAAGCAAATCCAAGATACGTTTGAATTTCCTAAATAGGAGTACATAAAGGAGCTAAGGCCTTGACAGTCATGGTGGAACCAGAAGTCACATTTATCACAACATACTGCTTTGTGCTTAAAGGTTACAGCTTTACCACATGAACCACAGGGGTACTTTGGAGCACGAGGGCCTGGATTTGTTTCCAGGTCCTCGGCCTGTGCCATAAGAACGGAGCAAATGTAGAGCAGGCATAGCCTATCTGTTGTTCGCAAATACTTGGCGTGTCTCATTAGGAGACCAGTGGGAGCAAAATTGAGGCTCAGCCAGGAAACTGTTTCGTTGGTATTTAAGCTTGAGAACGGGATACCATGACGAGAATATCGGTGTTTGGGCGCTAGAGCCGGGAAACATCAAACATGGCGGCTTCGTCCTGCATACTTTACCTGGGCCGGAACCAACAGTCGTGGCATGGATTACATTAAAAAACAGTAAAACAATGACTACTGACCTGTAAAGCATCAGCGACATGCTGGCAGAGTACTAGAGACTGGAGTAAAAACTCACGTGAAGGAGCGCCCCCGGCACCTAGGCGGCGAGAGGGCGCCGGAGACGTACGTGCTAGCTTGAGCTCGCCCTCCCACCCTTGGAACGGGTGGCGAGTTTGGTATGTTTTCACCAGCTATCTCACAAAAAATTTAGGTCCGGCACACTTCTGGACGTCTTTAGGACATTAAGAGACGTTTACATGAAGGGAACGGGGCTTATATTGTACGTTAATAGGGAAAAAAGAGGAGGGGGGAGAGGAGAGACAAGGAGAAGCGTGCGGTGGCGACGCATGCGCAACGAAGTTTAAGACGTTAAAGAGAGTTAAATTTTCCCTTGGGTGCATGCCCCCCCTGCCCCCCCCCTCCGCAGAATTTTCCCGCCAAAACGAAATTCCCTTACCAACTCTGACCAAGAAGCTGGGCCCGGTCTCGAAGGGCATGGCACGGTCAGCAAAAGTTGAATCAGGTGAGAGGTGAACGGAGTGCCCCACATCTAGGAAGCCAGTATCTACAGTTGGTTGGGAAGCCTCATGAGAGGGTCTGCATGGGGGGGTCCTGGCAACGGTTAACGGTGAATTCAGCAGGGCCGATAACGCTTAACGGTAAATTCAGGACGGTCGGCAACGCTTAACGGTAAATTTACAGGCTTTTTTTTTCGAGCTGCACTGGATTTGGTATCTCGCTTTGTGAGAAAAGGTGATCACTGACAAAATTACGTATATCTTACATGTAATGAGGCACGCATTAAATGTATGTGTTCCCTGTGTTTCCCACTTGCCCTGGTCCCCGAGTGCGTCCACAAATACAGGGGGTCCGAGTCGACGTCGGCCAGCTTGCATTTTTTCAGTCCGCCCAGTTTGACCGATGGATTTTGAGAGGGGATCTTAATCTAGGGGGGTCCGGGGGATGCTCCCCCGGGAAATTTAGGATTCTTAAGCCTTCAAAAAGGCAATTTCCCGCATCTTGAGAGGCAAATCATGGTGTTGAGAGTGTTTGTCGGTCCTTCTGATGTTTTCATATTTTACTCAAGATTTTTGTTAATTTGCCTGTCAAGGTTGACGGATTCGTTAAAAAAAATTCTGTAACTCTCCGCAAACTTCCGGAAATTGACGGGAAAGCTGGTTCTGGCTTGAGCCGAAGGGACCGAGCGCAGAAGCGCGAGTCGAGCGCCAAAGGCGCGAGCAATGTAGGGGGGTCCGGGGGTATTCTCCCCCGGGAAATTTTGTATTTTTAAATCTTCAATGACGCATTTTCCTGCACTTTGAAAGGCAAAATTAGGCGTAACGAAGAATTATTCATTAACGCTTAACGCTGAATTTAGGATGACAAATAACGCTTTACGTACAATTAAAATGACCAATAACGCTTCACGAGGAATATACCGATAACGCTTAACGTTGAATTAGAGCAGGCCGGCAACGATTAACGGAGAATTAAAATAGCCCATAACGGTTAACGAAAAAGGGCATGCAGACCCTCTCATGATCCAATGTGCCTCATGATCTAACGTACTACCGGTACAATTCTTAAAAATCAGCCAGCTATGAGAATCAAATTTGCGTAATTCGTAATGGCCACACCCCAATGCAGACCCTCGTGTATGGGTGAACCCCATGCAGGCCCTCGTGGTGAACCCTAGTTGAACCTCGTGTATGGGTGAACCCCATGCAGGCCCTCGTGGTGAACCCTAGTTGAACCCCGTAGTCAAAAGTAGTCCGGGCACAAAGTAGTGCGGCATAGTTTCATGAGAAAGAAGCCTGATTATAAATGGCTTGACGTGCCCCGCAGTGTTTTTATAGAAAAAAGAAGCCGTAAGCAGCTGGCCACGAAGGCTGCCCGCAAGAGCGCGCCGGCTACTGGCGGGGTGAAGAAGCCTCACCGCTACAGGCCCGGCACCGTGGCCCTGAGAGAGATCCGCCGGTACCAGAAGTCGACGGAGTTGCTCATCCGCAAGCTGCCCTTCCAGCGCCTGGTGCGAGAGATCGCCCAAGACTTCAAGACCGACCTGCGCTTCCAGAGCTCGGCGGTCATGGCCCTGCAGGAAGCCAGCGAGGCCTACCTGGTGGGTCTCTTCGAGGACACCAACCTGTGCGCCATCCACGCCAAGCGTGTGACCATCATGCCCAAGGACATTCAGCTCGCACGTCGCATCCGTGGCGAGCGTGCGTAAGGAGGATCCGAACAAGATCGACAACCCCGGCCCTTTTCAGGGCCACTCACCTATCCCAGAAA
The DNA here is from genome assembly GCF_001625305.1 of Branchiostoma belcheri. Classification (NCBI taxonomy): domain Eukaryota; kingdom Metazoa; phylum Chordata; class Leptocardii; order Amphioxiformes; family Branchiostomatidae; genus Branchiostoma; species Branchiostoma belcheri. Next base: position 619,137 of record NW_017802958.1, read on the forward strand.
GATCTATATCGTTCACGTTTCTTCAAACAACAGACAACACCAGATAGAAATAAAAATACACCATTGCACTTCTGCACTCACCATCTCATGCTTTACATA
>NW_017802958.1:619255-619867 GCF_001625305.1 Branchiostoma belcheri
CATAGCCTATCTGTTGTTCGCAAATACTTGGCGTGTCTCATTAGGAGACCAGTGGGAGCAAAATTGAGGCTCAGCCAGGAAACTGTTTCGTTGGTATTTAAGCTGAGAACGGGATACCATGACGAGAATATCGGTGTTTGGGCGCTAGAGCCGGGAAACATCAAACATGGCGGCTTCGTCCTGCATACTTTACCTGGGCCGGAACCAACAGTCGTGGCATGGATTACATTAAAAAACAGTAAAACAATGACTACTGACCTGTAAAGCATCAGCGACATGCTGGCAGAGTACTAGAGACTGGAGTAAAAACTCACGTGAAGGAGCGCCCCCGGCACCTAGGCGGCGAGAGGGCGCCGGAGACGTACGTGCTAGCTTGAGCTCGCCCTCCCACCCTTGGAACGGGTGGCGAGTTTGGTATGTTTTCACCAGCTATCTCACAAAAAATTTAGGTCCGGCACACTTCTGGACGTCTTTAGGACATTAAGAGACGTTTACATGAAGGGAACGGGGCTTATATTGTACGTTAATAGGGAAAAAAGAGGAGGGGGGAGAGGAGAGACAAGGAGAAGCGTGCGGTGGCGACGCATGCGCAACGAACAACCTCAAAAGGTT
>NW_017802959.1:0-2989 GCF_001625305.1 Branchiostoma belcheri
ACCACCTGCGACAAGATTATCCACATTGTTTACCACTATCCAGCCTTTTAGCGTAGTGAGAAACGATACTTGTTCTCCCCGCTCGGAAGGAGCGTACACATTCAAGAGAGTGAAGTCTTTACATTTAATCATTAATCTTCTACCATCCTGCCCCTTTATTACCTCCATAACGTCCAACTTTATGTTTTTCTTGCAAAGTATAGACACACCCTTACTGTGTTGTCCACCAAAGTCGTGGAACTGGGGGCCATTCCAATCTAATTCAAAGATATTAATTTTATCATCTGTAAAATATGTCTCCTGTAAAAGGAAACATCAGCTTTTTGTTTTTCAAACCAGTAATATAGACTTCGTCTCTTTTGTGTACCTCGTAATCCCCTGACATTAAGTGACATAAATGATATATTAGTTGTCATGAGGAACAAATTAGTCACTTACACGAGTTCAATAGTCCGTAAGAGTTCATGTTTCGTCGTCACTTGAGCACATCGATGAGCTGATCGCCTCAGTACCTGGAGGGTTACTCCATGAGTAACGACCTGCTTCAATCAGTTCCGCGATCCTAGGATCAGGTTCATGTACTTGGCTGCTACCACTGGGTGGCTCTGGTCTAGCCAATCCTCTTCTGGTTACGTTATTGTCACTGTTCTTGGCAGCACTTCTTGTCACTCTGGCAACCGGCTGACCTCCAGATTTGGGACCTTTCCCTCTCTTTCTCCTGCCTCTTTTGTGGTGAAGTCTGTGATCTGGCGTTGCCCACTAGTCGGTGGCGCCGTTTCGTCTTTTCCAGTTTCACCATCAGTGTCTTCAGAGGATCGAACCTCCGGTAAGTTAAGGCCTGAGACTTCAAGCAGAGGGCCGCGGTCATTGTCCCGATCTCTCTGCTCCTGTGGCGCCTCTCTACTGTTCACACCGGCTGCTGAAAGACCAGCACAGTCAGCTCGCTTGTGCCCAAGCTCATTGCAGAGGGAGCATCGCCAATCAGACGTACAGTCTTTTCTCAGATGTTCTTTGCTTAGGCACTTAAGACATTGTTGCTCGAATCCCTGGTTTCGATAGAATACGCGGGCTCTCCATCGACCGCCCAACTCAACATTTCTGGGCAGGTGTTCTGCAGGGCTAGCAGGTTCCCGCATGAACCCGAACCTGTCCCCAGTCTCACAATTAGTTAACTTTCCATCCACTCTGAGCTTTTCTCGCCTCAATGGCCCTAGAAGGTTCGCGCCATACCTCTTCAGGCCTTCCATGATGACGTTATCATCCACTGACAGAGGGACGTCTCTAACTGTTACCCGAACTCCATCCTGTTGTCTGAAAGGATGCACATCTCGGAGTTCAACGTGTTTATTGCGGAGAGTAAATCCAGTTACCAGCAGTTTGGCGCGATCGGCTGGTTCACGTATGTAAATTCGCCACATTCCACGCACTTGTTGAATTCCGGAGATCTTTGTTCCGTGAAGAAAACGCGAAATTCCTTTATACACTTCAACATTTGTGAAGTACGGCTCGTCTCTAGAGACGTCGACATAGTGCACATCTCTCTCTAGAAAGAAGACGGGTTTACAACCTGGGGTTACAGTACCTGTAGCCGACTTCTCATGCGTTGTTGAAGGTGTAACTTCGGGGGGCTGCGTCATGGCGGCCGCCATGTCTTTTCTCCCAGCCATACTGCCGTGTTCCTTTCTCGATCAGCCTCTGTGTCCTGGCTTGTCTATCAGCCTGGTTGGTGCTAGGCTGCTTCTAGGGAACTTCCGACACAAGATGGCACGTTTCCGAAGAGTCAAAAAGCGAATAAACAGAAAATAAATCCAAACATGTGTAAGAGCGCTGAAGACACGTCTCCCTTGGGAGACTGACCTCTAACCTCCTGCCTGTATACTTCTGTCTAAAATAGTAAGAAGCTTCCGGTAAACAAGCCATTCAATGTCAACAAAGTAGACAGAGGTAAAAAGACCCATGCAATATAAACTTCAACTAGTAAGTAATATCTATCACATGACGTTCTTGTGGACACCCTAAGAAAAAGTCAACTCCATTCCAGAATGAACAAGTGTAAATGTCAATCTATTATACAGCCATCTGAAATAAGGCCACACACCTCCTAAAGGGACAAGAGTAAAGAATCTCATGTGCGTTCAATAAGCTGAGGTCAAAATCTAGTCATTTGGCCTTATATAGTTAAAACCTCATCATCTTTTTAAAGGGATTTTGTTTATTAACGAATGTTGATTTAACAAAAGGACAAAAAGGACGATTTTGTCTATTTTTATCCTTTCTCGTAAATATAACGTTAACAATCAATGGGACGTTGCGAGGGTCGACCGTATTCAGCGACCGTCGCCCGATTTTCAAAGACGAAATACGGCCGAGACTCGTGGGATGTACGTCCGAATATCGGTCGACTCTCGGCCGCACAGGGGCGAGCTACGGGCGAGCTACGCGCGAGCTGGAAACTAGCTCTGCGACCTCAAAAATCGCCGGCGACTAGTCGCTGATGTTAACAACACGTTTCGCGTGTCAGCGAGCTTCGGCCGACTCCAAAATTACAGGGCAAAGGTTAGGAATCCGCGCATGTGTATTGGGGCCAGTTTTAGTATATAGAGATTGGCAATACAAAACCAAATGTAAAAAGTCTTTTTTGTGGGAAATGTTGCCTTTTTGGAGCTGGATGTTACAGGTAAGGGTTCTTGAATTTTTATTTTGTTCAGAAAACAGACTTTCAGCCATGTTTGAGATGTCCAGCAAAGAAAAGAAGATATATGTTTACATGCATTGCTGTGCTGTCCATGGGAGGTCAGAGGTCACCCTACATTGTAAACAAGGATTTTAACGATGTTTAGGTGCGTAGGATTTTGAAATTTTGGGCTAAATGGACAGTTTAGATGATGTGCTACCCAGTCAATGTGTGATATGGATGGCCTAAAACTCAGGTAGGTGACTTTTGATGCCGCTTTTCTGTCATGATTTACATGTATTAGATGCCTATTTT
>NW_017802960.1:0-2987 GCF_001625305.1 Branchiostoma belcheri
GTGGAAAGGGTATTCTGTAACTAATTTCTTAGAATCCATCTTACTTTCTTCACATCTGTTGCCTGCAAACCCGTCCACGCATGCGCAAGTGTAAGAGTTGACGCCGTCAGAGCAGCTGCCGCTATTTTGACACGGGTTGGACTCACACTCGTCAACATCTGTGAAGGTTAACGGTCAATATTTAAAGTAACCAATCAGAGAAGTCAATGTGAAAGGCTTCATATCAGAAGCTTCGCAAATTTTTGTATTGAACTAAGTCTTACTTATTTCGCATCTGTCGCCAGTGAACCCGTCCACGCATGCGCAAGTGTAAGAGTTGACGCCGTCAGTGCAGCTGCCACCATTTTGACACGGGCTAGATTCACAGGCGTTAACATCTGTGGATGTTAACGGTCATTATTTGAAGTAACCAATCAGAGAACTCAATGATTAGTGAAAGGCAAGTACGATAATCTCCATAAATTGATTTACGTATTGAACATAGTCTTACTTTGTTCACATCTGTCGCCAGTAAACCCTTCCACGCATGCGCACATGTAAGAGTTGACGCCGTCAGTGCAGCTGCCGCCATTTTGACACGGGCTGGACTCACACTCATCCACGTCTGTGAAGGTTAACGGTCATTGAAGCAACCAATCAGAGAACTCAATGATTAGTGAAGAGCAAGTACCATAATCTTCATAAATTGATTTCATTCACACTCGTCAACATCTGTGAAGGTTAACGGTCATTATTTAAAGTAAGCAATCAGAGAACTCAGAGTTGAGGGAAAGGCTTCGTAAATATACATGAATGTATTGAACTAAGTCTCACTTTTTTCGCATCTGTCGCCTGTAAACCCGTCAGCGCATGCGCAAGTGTAAGAGTTGACGCCGTCAGTGCAGCTGCCGCCATTTTGACACGGGCTAGATTCGCACTCATCCACGTCTGAAAAGTTGATTCTAACGTTTATTATTTGAAGTAACCAATCAGAGAACTTCATGTTCAAGGAAGAGCAAGTATAATATTATTCGTATAGAACGAAGTCTTACTTTTTTCACAGTTCTGCCCGGTAAACCCATCTGCGCATGTGCAGGTATAGGAGTTGTCGCCGTCCTTGCAGGTGCCGCCATTTTGACAGGGGCTGGACTCACATTCGTCATTGTCTGTAAAGGTTGACGGTCATTATTTGAATTGACAAACAAATTTGAATCAAAAAACATCTTGTTCACGATTCGGGGAATGGCAAATATCACAAGTTTGGTTAATTGAAAATGTACTTGAATAATGTTTTACCGTTTTCACAGTTGTCGCCAGTAAAACCATCTGCGCATGCGCACGTGTACGAGTTGATGCCGTCCGTGCAGACGCCGCCATTTTGACACGGGCTAGATTCGCACTCATCCACGTCTGAAAAATTTATTGTAACGTTTATTATTTGAAGTAAACAATCAGAGAACTTCATGTTCAAGGAAGAGCAAGTATCACAAGATTCGTAAATTGTTTCACATATAGAACGAAGTCTTACTTTTTTCACAGTTCTCGCCGGTAAACCCATCTGCGCATGTGCAGGTATAGAAGTTGTCGCCATCCTTGCAGGTGCCGCCATTTTGACACGGGCTGGACTCGCATTCGTCATTGTCTGGAAAGGTTAACGGTCATTATTTAAATTGACCAATCAAAAAACGTCTTGTTCGGGGAAGGGCAAATATCACAAGTTTGGTTAATTCAAAATGTACTTGAATAATGTTTTACCATTTTCACAGTTGTCGCCAGTAAACCCATCTGCGCATGCACACGTGTACGAGTTGATGCCGTCTGTACAGACGCCGCCATTTTGACACGGGCTAGACTCGCACTCATCCACATCTGAAAAGTTTATTGTAACGTTTTTTATTTGAAGTAACCAATCAGAGAACTTCATGTTCAAGGAAGAGCAAGTATCGTAAGATTCTGAAGCAAGTTTAAACTGTAATGTGTTGGATAATAAGATTCGTATAGAACGAAGTCTTACCTTTTTCACAGTTGTCGCCGGTAAACCCATCTGCGCATGTGCAGGTATAGGAGTTGTCGCCGTCCTTGCAGGTGCCACCATTTTGACAGGGGCTGGACTCACATTCGTCATTGTCTGTAAAGGTTAACGTTAATTATTTGAATTGACCAATCAAAAACATCTTGTTCGGTGTAGGGCAAATATCACAAGTTTAGTTAATTGAAAATGTACTTGATAATGTTTTACCGTTTTCACAGTTGTCGCCAGTAAATCCATCTGCGCATGCGCACGTGTAAGAGTTGACGCCGTCCGTACAGACGCCGCCATTTTGACAGGGGCTGGACTCGCATTCATCAATATCTAAATAAAGAAATAGTAGAACATTGTCAACTTCTAGACAAAGATACCAAGTAAGCATAACGACGGGGCAGGTACTAGTATTACAGATGTGTGAATTGTTAAAATTATCATGTAAAGTTGCTGGAAGAAATTTTGAAAAGCAAGTCTTTCAGTCCTTGTACCTTCCTCGCATCTGTCACCAATGAAACCGTCTGGGCATGCGCAGGTAAAAGCATTGGTGGCGTCGCTACAAACACCGCCATTTTCACACGGGTCGGATTCACATTCGTCGATATCTGAAAAGAAAAACAGCAACATACAATTGAATTACAGAAATTCTTAAGTAAAGTAAAGTATTCTTAAGTAAAGTAAGTAAACCTAAGTATCCGGTTCCTCATAAACCATTCTTTTATAAATTTACCTAAAACTGGTGCAAAGGAATCATTTTGGGTGGCTGAGTTGCAGGTTGTTTATATGTTAGGAAAGAGTTGTAAGGTCAACACCAGGTGGGTTGGCAGACAAATTAAAGCTCACGTATTCTTGTTGAAGAGATTCATTTGTCACGTATAGATACAGTTCCTAGTGAATTCTTTTATCAGTGACAACTTTGGGAGGATAAGGATACTAACCTCCAAATTTTCGATGGCTATCAGTCCATCTTGTTCACGGAGTGGCC
>NW_017802961.1:0-668 GCF_001625305.1 Branchiostoma belcheri
TCAGTAAATAACCTGACATCTAAAATTGTTGAAATATTCACAGAAACTCAAATTACACTCTAGGTTGACCGTCTAATCGTGTGGTAAGCTACATGTGTGCTGTAGTGACATGAATTGGCACTTTTGTGGGGAGGGGGGCGTCCCAACAAAGGTCAACGACCTCCATGGCTTACGGCCTATGTTTCACGCTTTTGCACTTCATAAATGAACAATTTTAGATGTCAGGTTATTTACTGAAACGGCACATTGTCCACATTTCCTGCGTAAACTGCATGTGATGAACGTTCGCGGTTGGTAGGAGGGCAGCAAACCGCAATGCAATTTTTCCCCAACATTGGCAATGAACCCTCGCTTTAGATTACGGGCTTTTTTTAATACAAAGGAGTAATTTACATTCAGCGAGGAAGTGATTTACCATATATCGCTACAGAAATGTTGACGGAAGTCTGAACAATATGTCCTAGCACCCCCGAAAATAGTATGGTCCTGTGTCTACATTAACATAATCTATGCCGGGATGTAATAATCACTATTTGATACTCCTAATTAATAAACGTGTGGAACATTGCATGCAAAACAAACAAAATTTTCTCAAAGTGTAAAGTATATTATGTTTTAATAGGTTTAAAATAAATTTAGTTGCCTAGAATGGTAAATAGAAATATACC
>NW_017802961.1:1717-2985 GCF_001625305.1 Branchiostoma belcheri
GAAGTAACGAGTATATACCGAAATAGCTTTACACCATGTATATGACTAAAGATAGGTAAATCCTACCACAAAGACGAAAAATTAGCACTGGAAAAGGACGTAAACACCGTCGATTGATTTGAGATCCTCAGTCTCACGAGACATCGCGAGAGTGTGGCTGATCCAGGGTTGTGATTGGAAGATACTGACAAGTTGTCAACACTTTATTATTGTTTCTGTGTCATGATTGAAAAAGTGAAGAACACGTGTTAATTTGTCAAATTGTTCAGGTACAGGTACAGGTCCGGACCTGTACCTAAACCTCTGTACCGGTACCTGTACCTGTACCTGATGTTACGTTTAGGTACGCAGCCCTAGTTTGCAGGGACACCAACATGCATCCAAGGTTGATAAATAAATAAATAGTGACCACAGGTACACTCGCCAGAAACGTACAGAACGACCTTATAGAGGTAAAGTTGATCCGCGAAGATCAGGCGGTTCCACAAGTGTCATCTGTTGTTGTTCTGTCGAATTGAACGTGTTGCGGTGAGTAGATAAGAGCTCCTTGGTGACATTCGTTGTTTCCGATTCCGAATGCAGAAATGTATGTCCAGATACTAATATTTGCTATACACTTGATCTGGCCTGTCGTTCACAATTGACTTTGTCAGTGACTATGCCTTTACATAGCCTCTACCAGACTCACAACGCTGGCTATTTATAGTAGAATATTTGCCAGGGGAGTTTGACCGCCTTGTAGGACCTAGTAGGTTTGACTGGCCTTCGGAGGGAAAGATTTATAAGGGGGTCATTTAACTACCTCCTCGCGGCCGGACTCCCTTGGCCAATTTTAATCTCTTTTTTCCCCGAATTCTACGATCCGTATTCCCGTAGAAAGGCCTGGTGGATCGCCGCGTCACAATGTAACGTTGGATGCACTTTTGTCCGTTTTTGTTGGCACATATTTTTCTTTGTAGCGGTTTTAGGACAAACAGTAAAAGGAAACACAACAGAAGAAGAAGAAAGACACACATTATTTTTATAATCTTCCATGGGTTTCATCGTTATAGTAAATAAATGGAACCCGTCATTTCTTTTCGGCAGCGTTTTGGAATTTGAAAAGGCTTGCGCTGTGGACATGTGCTCATGTTGGTAATATAAGGGGCTTTACGTTTCAGGTTTCGGGGAAGGTTTCTGTTTGTTTACACCGCCGCTACAACAACAAGCTTGACCCCTTTCGCACCATCCCATACAGTGACCCTGGCCAGATGGCCGGAGGTTGCCTC
>NW_017802962.1:0-2985 GCF_001625305.1 Branchiostoma belcheri
TGTGAAAACAGGTCGGCCATGTTGTCTTTCTCGCCGTGAATTTTCGAGCCGTTTTTTCGAGCAAATTTCAACCGTTTTAAACATTTTACGGCCTCAAAAACTCATATAACGAGGAAAACTAAGTTGTAGTTGTTATTTTCATGCGTAACATTTCTTCTGGGGATGGATTATTTTTCCGTCGAGCTGCCGAAAACTTAGCGCCATGCCGCAACCATGCGATCGGGCGCGGCCGGCCGGCGGGAGTTTTACTTTGTATCGGTGAGGCTTTCGCGATGTAACAAAGACAGTCGGAGTTGTTTACATGAAAATTTGTTGTGAAACGCCAGCGGGGTGTCAGATTTTCTACCAATGACAACGTTTTCTTTGTGGCGTCATGGCGGGATCGACAATTCATCGTCAATTCACAGGATTGTGCCGACAATGGCGGCCTGATCCGTGCAATTAGCGCTCGATCCACGCCGCCCGACCGAAGAAAATTGGAATGACGAGCACATTTATCGGGGATAAAATCCCCAATTTTGAAAACCGACCGCTAGCCGCTCGAAATTTTTGGTCGGCCCAAAAAGGCTAGGGTCGGGGGGTTTTTCATAGGGTCGGTCGGGTAACCGGAAACACAACATTTTTTTTCCTAGGCCTGATTAGAGTTGAACTAATTACAGTCAGACTGAATCTTACATTACATAGCTAACAAAAGAATGCAAACAGAATTTCACAATTTGAAGAAAAATCAATTTAGAAAATGTTGCTCAATCTACAATATTCAGTTTATATTGTAGGGAGTCTAAGGACTTGTCCTGACCTGAATGCGGCATTTCACCAGATCCAGGGGCACGATGGCTGTATGTGTGAGCCCGCAGCTCAAGATGCCTCCAAAACCACACAGAGCATAGTACTTAGCACTTCCAAACTCACAGCTGTCTCCTAACAACAGAGAGACAAAAGAATTAGCTTTATTTCATTTTAATGTAAGACATGACACTAACATACACTGACATATATTTAAAAAATTATCAACGTCATAAGTTAAATTTAAAAGACTGCTTTTCCTACTTAAGCTCTAGAATAAACTAATTTGGGATTTTTCAAAGTTCCGTCACTGATCAGACAACTAGCCGGCTTCTGTGACGTCACAACGTCATTTTGCGGGGAATCCTCATCTTGCCTTTAGATAAGAACTATTTCAGGAAACATTACAAAACGCGTTTAAATATCTGAAATATACTACACACGACATGCTATGCATAGTACAAGGTGCACGCTATATCCTTTGCAATAAGGTTTAAGGTCAAAACCACGTGAGTTGACCTACATAGTCGGACTTTTGTCATAGACAGACAGCCAGGTCATGTTGCACTGGGCGGTCACCCCACAGTAAAAGGTGACCTAGCTATGAGTTCCGGTATCCGTTTACCCATGTTAAATCGAGAGAAGATGCAACAGATACATATTGCTTAAATTCACAGGTTATAATAGTGCAAGAACCATGGTTAGTTACTGGAGGACGGGAGCGTTTCCACCAAAAATTTCCACGTGTGCTCCACGGAACATGGCGGCTACATACCCTACATACGCATTAAACAGATATAAAATCTCTTGCATATATTTAATCCCTGTGAATTGGCTATGAAAGCTTTCACGCATGTGCCCGACTGTACGAACAGTATGGCTACTACCAGTCGATAAACCACTGACCTTCGGCGGCCGCTGCCGCGCCAAGATTTCTTGTTGGAACTAGGGCGCCATCTTTCGCCGGTGCCCTCCCCTCACACTGCGCCTGGAACGGGCTGAAAAAAGGGTTGCATTTTGCCACGTCTCGGAACGAGGAAAACATCTTGAACTCTGCGGGAATACTTTAGCGAGCTACCAGGAGAAAAAGAGTCCTCAAAAGTCCTTATGAACCTCTGTAACGAGCAGAAGAGTTCAACCTTCACCGCAAGGTTACGACATACAATATGGCGCTCCACCCGGTGTGAGAGGTATGGCTTGGCCTAGAATATGGTAGGACGGCCACGAAAGACGGCCACGCCGCTATTGGTCAATTTCTCAGCAAGCTCCACGCTGCTATTGGTCGGGGTATCAGCTGCTACAGTGAGGGATAGCTAGCGGTGGGGAGGGCTGCCGGCGTTTATCCACAGCTTTTAGGGGCAAAAAACGTCAACCTTTACGGCTATAATAACTCCACTTCGGTGGATAAGCCACAAACAGTCATTTGTGCGGCTCTTAGCTCTGGAAACCTTACAGGTAATGAGTGCGTGAGGGACTTGGGTCTAGATAACGTGTTACCAGTAAAACCATTTCTACCTCCATGGTAAAACGCCGTACGGGAAAATTCCATGGGCCTTTCATAAATTATGTAGGGACCAGGTAAGGCACCGTACAGGTGATATTTGCGTAGCCCTTTCATCTAGGGACCAGGTTTAGGAACCATACAGGTAATATTTGCGTGGCCCCTTCATCTGGTAACCAAAGGCACCATACAGGTAATATTTGCGTGGCCCTTTCATCTGGGAACCAGGTAAGGCACCGTACAGGTGATATTGGCGTGGCCCTTTCATCTGGGGAGTAGGTAAGGCACCGTACAGGTGATATTTGGCGTGACCCTTTCATCTAGGGACCAGGTTTAGGAACCATACAGGTAATATTTGCGTGGCCCTTTCATCTGGGGACCAGGTAAGCCACCATACAGGTGATATTGGCGTGGCCCTTTCATCTGGGAACCAGGTAAGGCACCGTACAGGTGATATTTGCGTGGCCCTTTCATCTGGGGAGCAGGTAAGGCACCGTACAGGTAATATTTGCGTGGCCCTTTCATCTGGGGAGCAGGTAAGGCACCGTACAGGTAATATTTGCGTGGCCCTTTCATCTGGCAACCAGGTAAGGCACCATACAGGTGATATTGGCTTGGCCCTTTCATCTGGGAACCAGGTAAGGCACCGTACAGGTGATATTGGCGTGGCCCTTTCATCTGGGGACCAGGTAAGGCAC
>NW_017802963.1:0-2979 GCF_001625305.1 Branchiostoma belcheri
GGGAATGATCTAGGGAATAGAAGAGGGTCAGATAATAAAACAGTGCACGGATTTGACTCTTTTCATTTTGATTTTCTAGTTTAGAATTTTCTTTTAATGTAAAAAAAAAACAAAAAAATCGACTTGGTGTTACACAAACATATGTATGGAGTGAATTCTATTTTTGGCTAGAGATCAGCAAATTATAAGTGTGTTAGATGCAATCACAATCACTGCTGACTTCATTGATTTCCTGCAAAAATCTAGCTATCATAAGTGCAATATTTATGTTTCCCACCTTGAGTACTACTGAACTGCCATCATCTCTCCTGGACTGGAAGACTTCCCCGAACACGCCCTCCCCGATTTTCACACAGTGCTCCATCATGGCTCCTGGTATACACTCCTGAAATGGTGGCAACATGAACATGTGGAGTGAGGGAAACAATAGACCACTACATACACCACTCAGCAGCGGTAAATACGACAAACAAAGACATTGTACTCATGAACGAAATCGACATTGTGTATGAAACATATGGTACCAGCAAAGAAACAAGAGTGGTGGACCTCGTAACCCTTGCAGGAATGAGGGAGGACTTAAACGACGAAGAGAACAGAGACATGTATTTAGCCCTTTCAAAATACATTGAAACCACGTTACGGTTCTCAAATGAATACTAAGGGCCAACAGCCATCATACGCCTGCGCGAAGTACCAGAGCAAAAGCACCAGTGAGGACAAAACCATCAACGCACCACGAAGAGAAAAGCACCTAGCGACTACGTCTAGCAAGAAAAATAGACTCTAAACAAGGACAACAACAACATGCAAGGTCTTCATTCTCCAGTCCAACAACAGATCATATACATTTAACATCTAAACCACATCTCTCCTGCTCCATACTTTGACATAAATACAGATGCACTCCACATGGTCATTGCCAAATTTGTACCAGATTCTGTACCTCTTCCAGCTAAGCCACACTAAACATTCAATTGCTGTACAGTTATAAAATTGATTTTAATTGCAGGTGTAATTTATTAGATAATGTCATTTGTGTATACATCTTGTTCTAACTATTTATTGTTGTTCCTATGTCATATGTCCAGGTATGTGTTAGGTGTGCACGCTTATATATATCAGCATAATTGCTGCCTAGTGAACACTTTGCATTGTCATGTTACAATTCTGAATAAATAAGTAAAAATAATAGACAAGAATGAACATGCATGGCCATGGGTGGCAAGAAAACACAAAACATGTAGATTAGCTTGTTAGAATCATATTGTGCTGTACCTGGAAGGTGAGGATCCTTTCCTCATCACAGTGTCTTAGGAAATTCGTGAGGATTTTACGTCTTCTTGACCTTGTCATCATCATTCTGCGACACTGAAAGAAGTGAGACAATGACAATGTTTAGCTTCAGGACAACACTTCCGTCCACTATGAGCTCGGGTTAATGGAAAAAGGAGTCCAGTCCGATTGGCGGAAAAAGCAGTCCAGTCCAATTTTGGGGTGGAAAAAGGGTCTCTTTACTGGGTGTCTTTCCAACCTGACAAAACTATTCACGGATGGGGGACAATACACTGCACATACCATGTGCAGGGAGGTTCCGGTAGTTCAGGTATTTCTCTGCCTCCTGACACTGTCCCACGAGCCTTTCCCTCTTCTCCTGTACCCGCTGTATATAGGCGGCCGGGGTGCGTGCCTCCCCCATTTTCAGCATGTCTACACCACCATCAACTCAACTGACTATTCTCTAATTCATGGAAATGAATTATAAAATCAACTCAGACAAGTCATCAAAGTCTCATGACATTCTGGCATGTTCCAACACATTCTCTGATGGATTGTAGCCTGGTTACCAAACCTATTATAGCTCCCCAGTCTTACAGCTATCTGCGGAGAGGCTGTAGGACTCTGGAGCTATAATAGGTTTGGTAACCAGGCTAGATGGGTTGTACACTACCAAAACTATTCTCCACTTGGTCCCTCTGGGTTTGCTGCATCCTGTGTGTCTGCATGGCTGGTGTTCAGATATGGTAGGTACATACGAGCCACGACGTCTGTACACTTGTACACACACTGCCGCCCAAAAGGCAGTTCAGATGACTCTCTCCAAACACCTTCAGGCCTGTCATACACGAAAACCTCTTGAAGTAGCTCTAGCTTGTTGGCCCATTTTGGGCAATCATAATCCACTATTGCATGCAGCTTCCTGTTTTGGAGTACAAAGAAAGCTCCATCTTCAACGTATATGTCTGGATTATTCTCAGTCTCCTGAAAGCTTGGGACTGGATGTTCAGACCAGCTGTCTGCTTCTGTATCATACACCAACATGTTGGAGTGGTCAGGATCCATCCAAAAAGATCTCTGTTCCCATGGCAACTGCCATACCGAAGAATAGTTCCTCATTAAGGCCGTAGACTGACAGGGCTTTCTTGGACCACTGGTCTTCCCTTGGGTCGTACCAATGCATTTCTGCTACTGTGAAGAGGTAGATGTGCTGCAAAGAAGGAGTCAAACTCACCATAATCAGGTGTTGAACAGTTTTTGCCACTCATTCTTATGCTGGTTGTATTTCTTCAATACCACCTCTGGAGCTTCATCAAGGTAAAAAAGATGTCCATCGACTTCCATCAGGTGGTTATTATATCCCGGTATGGAAGTCCCGGTTTTTCACATCCTTTGCACACGGTAGACTTTTGTCCCACTAGTTCTCAACATGGTTGTATTTACACATATAGATGCTGTCTGGATCTGTAGCCAAGCCATAGATCTCATTATCACAAGTAACCACACCCCTGTATGGACATACTGGTTGGCCATAGTCACACCAGATGTACTTCCCTTCTCCTGGGTTCATCCACAGCATCTTTTTATCGCTGTAAATAAAAGGTAAGATACATTCAATGATCAGGACATACAATGTTGGTTCTAGGATTTAGGAAGATAATGCTGAAGAGAAATTCAAACTTGAAAACAGAGTCAAAGAAG
>NW_017802964.1:0-2979 GCF_001625305.1 Branchiostoma belcheri
GAAAGGAAAAAAAAATAGGGTCGGAGTTTTCCGTTTAGGAAGGTCAGGTAAATACTTAATAGTTGTTATTGTAGTTAACATCTACAGCCAAGGTATCCAAAGAACGGAAACAACTATTGTGAACAATGAATGACATTGATGTACAAAAGTATAGATTTACAACAAAAAATTCCCTATTGAAAATCCCTTGAGCATATTTGACCTGCTTGCACCTTTCCCTTGGTGCACAAGAGATAAAAAATATGGATTTTTAGATCTTGTTAACTAAGTACCCAATCACTATAGAAACATGTTAACAACAAAATATTTTACCCCTAGATTGCTCTAGAAAGAAGAAGACATTTACCATACACAATTTCTGCTCTCATATACAAGGTGAGTTGGTCTGAACTACTGAAGACCCTATTTCTAGGTTGAATAGTTGTAAAAGTTACTGCCATTTACAATCAGTGGTGCTGAATCTTGTGAAAGTAGATACTTTCACGCATACCATCACAACAGAGCCGAAATAAAGAGAACTGTTTCTACCCTTGGTGTATGCAATATTTGGATCTTCCCATAGCTAGCAGTATGGAAAATGTCAACATATGCCATCATATCTCAAATTCCACCACTGTAGAAGAGAAGAGTCAAGTCTTCAGGAAGCTAGGAACAGTTACTGTAGAAGACTAGAAGCTCAGTTTGGGTTGATTGAAAGTACATGTTTGTACAACATAAAGAAACACACACGATGAGGGTGAAAATGATACTATATATTTTTGTGTATACATGCACATGTTTTGCTTCCATGCACCTCTGAAGAACTAGCTTTCTTGAGACAAAGAAGCCTTACATGTCAGAGTGAAAAGATTAGTTTAATTCACCATGCAAAATGTGACCAATACAATGTATAGGATTGAGTGTAAAATTACAACATACATGAACATTCTAACAAGTACTAATTACTGTCGTAAAATAGCTGCGCACTCTGCTCTCTGCTATACGACACATTGTGACGATACAAAACTGGTCATTCTTTGTTGTACTACTTATCATTTGACATCATTCAGTGCATTTATATTTGTGATAGTGTGTCCTTTTTAGTAATTTTACCATAGTCTCCTGTCATTTTATGTTGTATCTAACCAGACCTACCAACATACTAGTACTAGTACATAAAATATACATACTGTACAGGGAAATTACTACAGTAAAGAAACATAGTTGATAAAAAAATTGTAGCTGTTGTCATATATCTTCCAATCCACACAAGTGTTACCGGTACATATTGCCTACACAAATTCCCCAGCAGTCATCCATGTCATGTTTACAAATGCACATCCTGCAATTTCTCCGTAATTCCTTGCTGTGGGCACCCTGCACCTTTTCACCTGTAACTAGTGAAGGTAAGGTAAAATCAGATTTTTATTTTTTGCACATAGTGCTGTACCATCAAACAGAATTCTTCTGCAAAGGTACTAGCAGGTATACATGTTTCATTCTTGGAAAGAGCACAAAGATCATTTACTAGTATGTCATGTCAATGATAACAAACTTAATCTGAATGCAGATACACGTTTATATGAATATCTGGTGATATACTTAACAGTACAATGCATTGTATATGCATGTCAGTGCATGTAAGTCTTCACATACACCCCCCCCCAAAAAAAATTATCCACAACACATGCGGAAATTTCGGTTAAAATGCGTTGAAAAGGGTCGAGAAATTATGACATAGGTCAAGGATATGAATAATTTGAAACAAAAATTTTGCATCGGCACACATGTGCAACACCAGTCAATGGCGAATCTTCCTACAAGAACGCCCCCCTCCCCACCCCCGCTTTATACAGCTATATGAACTCCTGTCATGGCATTTTTCAAAGTTTAAAAACACGACAAATTTTATTAGCCACCAACAGTGACTGAAAATCACTTGAAATGATGAAGGAGGCTGTAACCTATTCAGGAAAATTATTTATTGCGTTTAGAAATGTTGCGTCTTTCTAACAAAAGCATTTATCTCCACGGAAAACTAGCCGCTACCGTGCCAATCTACATTTAAAAACATGGCGGAAGGAAGCTCCGAGACGCAAAACATCTCAATTTCTAAAACGCGAAAATTTTCTCCCCGTTGTTGTACACGTAAACAACGTGGCGCTATCGATCAGTTACGACATAAACTGCCACGGAAAATTGTGCAAAACTACGACAAATTCCGGGAAAATACTAAGTTAGGCCGGTAAAATGAGGGCTAAAATGTGTAAATGTATGTCTTACCTGCCTACTTGGCGCGTATCGCCGCTGGAATATAAGATTTTGGGGAGTTTTTTGAAGCAAAACCTCGGACAATGTGTCTTCCTCGAGCTTTGGTTACGCGGATATGACGTATTTTGACCTTTGAACTGGTCTTCAGACAGCAGTACAGCCCATAATATGCACAGATTCATGAGAAGCCAGTGGAAACTTGGCTTGGGCTTGAGCCGCGGCAAAATGACGTCATGGCGCGGAGCGCTCTCTGATTGGCTGGGAGGACGTAGCCTAATCTGGACACATTCTGTACTGGGCTATTTTCAGCAAAAAAAAGGGCCAAAAGTGTTATACCCGTTCCATGTCCTATCTAAAGAATGGCCTGTTCCATCTGTCGTTGGCCATGGAACACGTGTTCCATTGCGGGTTACCTGAGGTCACATTGCACGTAAGTCGTGCGGAATGACCCACACATTCAATTTTATGTGAGTAAGACCTTCAAAATGTATCAAATCTCATCATTGTTAGTATTTGCATACCTGTAATAAGATTAGTAAAGCTTTCGAGATTCAATGTGCTTGTTCTTGCATCTTTGTTCTCAATTTCATAGCTACTATATAATTCATTTATTTGAGAATCTTTGCCAGTTTTACACTGGGGTAAGTTTGGAATAGTCCACTTTTGCGTGGGAGGGAGATGGATTGAAATATGCTGTATTTGCTCCCAAGCAAATGTCGGCCTCTCTAG
>NW_017802965.1:0-1313 GCF_001625305.1 Branchiostoma belcheri
GGTGCCACAGATATGGTGACTTATGGCTCTATAGAAGCAGTTCCCATCTTTCTCTATTCTGACAAGATCACTAGAACGAGGTGGCTCCAGAGGGACATTCCTTTGCTTCATATTATGGGGTTTTGCTACAGGGAGGTTTAACTGACCTGCAAGGTACATTTGATCATCTGCTGTCAATGGGTTAAACATAAACTGTCCATCCTGACCCTCCCAGGCCCCTGTTACCTCTACTTCTTGCTCAACAGCTGGCCCCTGCCCTGTTACCTCTACTTCCTGCTCATCAGACGGCTCCTCCTCTCTGAGCTCTACCTCCTGCTCAACAGCTGGC
Source organism: Branchiostoma belcheri (assembly GCF_001625305.1). Classification (NCBI taxonomy): domain Eukaryota; kingdom Metazoa; phylum Chordata; class Leptocardii; order Amphioxiformes; family Branchiostomatidae; genus Branchiostoma; species Branchiostoma belcheri. The sequence goes on from NW_017802965.1 coordinate 329, forward strand.
TCCTGGTCTGTTATCTCGGCTTCCTGCTCATCAGCCAGCCTCTCCACTTCCTGCTTTGCCTTCCACGCACTCAACCTCTTAGTCTTGGGCACTTTCCTACGCCTTGGCATTTCTCCTGAAAAATACCAGAATGTACAAATATTTTTAGAACTATAGTATACATGTTATACTATATAAACGATAAACCGGACAGTGAGTGAGTGAGTGAGTTATATACATTCAACTTTAAAATTTGTTAATGTTATTGCTTGCAGCACGTACCAACATTTCCAAGATTATATGGATGATATGAATGTCCCCATACATGTAAATATACAGTATACCTGCAAACTTTTTATATATATGTTCAATGCAATGATACCACACGAGCAATTGCCATGACTTCACGGTAGGCATATATATATGATGTAAACAACAGCAGCAATCACTCGTATACAATCATTTTTAATGGTAGTAGATTTGTTGACTGAGTCTTTCAACATGTTTCACAGGGATGGGGCAGGTGGGCGTGTTTGTGAGGATTCTTCTTGTGAAGCATCTACACATCCTCCCAGGCAAACTACCGAATAATTATAAAGTACTTCACACAATATTGGGTGAATTTTCTTGCTAGCTCACAGACCATTAATACATGGACATGTAGGGGAATATAATATAATATGTGGTTACCGTTATTTAGGAACAATATTGGAAAATCATACACATGTATATCATTCCACATCATGAGTAAAACCCTAAACTATAATTTTATTTTTAAAAAAGTAAAATAACATTCAAAATAGTTTTCAAACTATGATGAAATCTCTTAGACCAAGGAAGTCAAAATCAAATCTTTGTCAAAACCTCCTTGCTTAGACGATTAGATTTGAAACTTGAAAGGATTGATGATATTATCAGGTCATCCCCATATAATGTCCTTGCTGCTGTACCTTCGAAAAGAGGAACAAGGCTTCGAAATTCGAATGTACGAATTTCGAAAATTCGA
>NW_017802965.1:2406-2975 GCF_001625305.1 Branchiostoma belcheri
AAATTGAATGTGTGGGTCATTGCGCACGACTTACGTGCAACGTGACCTCAGGTAACCCGCAATGTTCGATGTGTTCGATGGCCAACGGCAGATAGAACGAGCCATTCTTTAGATCGAACGTGGAACGGGTATAGCACTTTTGGCCCTTTTTTGGCCTGAAATAGCCATTTAAGTCCCCTAAATGAGTCATTTGGAAGTGGTGTATGTCAAACATGTGACTGCTATTCTGTAGACACATGTTCAAGGTACCCTTATACCGAATTTCAGACCATTTGGTTGTAAAACCAGCGCTCAGGATCCAAAAATCCATTTTTTGTCGAAAAATGCCCCAAAAAGCCTTCATAAAAATTTTTCAAAGGCATGTATCAAAAAAATGAAAAAAACGCCTAGGGGTATTGGCCCACTCTACCTCCTTGCCAAATTTCAGGTCATTTGACTAAAAAATGACAGAGTTGAATCCCTTTGACTGTGTGGCAGGAGGAGAAGGAGGAGAAGGAGAAGGAGAAGAAGAAACATGAGGGAACACAATATATTTCATCCATGGTATGGACTGAAATATAAATACAGAC
>NW_017802966.1:0-2203 GCF_001625305.1 Branchiostoma belcheri
ACTCCATTTGCTAGGCTGGAAAGAGAGTCGCAGTATAGCCTATAGGTTTGGTCACCAGGCTTTCTCTATTTACTGTTTTTACAAATCAGTTCTACGCGTTTCTAGATTTTTGTAATGTACGCCTTGTGCGATTCTTTACAATACAATTAACATTTCCATATAATTTCACGTACTCTGAAAAGGCCACTTTCCCTGATGCAAATCGACGTATATGTAAGTGGCGAGGGTCGAACGTATGTTAGATTTCGCTTCCCTCCCCCTTTAATTCAACGATATTCACATCCCGAAAATGCCTACAAATTATCATCCTACTGCGGTTTTTCTTCCACAGAAATGGTCTTAAACTATTCCCCTCAACATTAGAATACTTTTCTGTCCGTTTCTAAGCCTTACCTGCTTCCTATGACGGTTTTTCTCTTCACGTAAACCGGAACTCGGGCAGCTTTGTTTTTCCTTCGTCTCGTGAGGTCAGAGGTCAACGCCAAATGGGTTAAAGGTAAAGTTGTGTGCCTGATTACCCACATTGTACATTTGACGTCAGTTGGCACATTACGTTCTCCTCATAATGTCAACGTTCTGTGTTTCAAACCGACCACCTTAACAACGTAACAAGCGTCTGACTTTTGTTTCTGATACAATTTGAAAGAGATGTTTTAAGGGAATTAATGTCAAGCCAAACTGTTTGGTCTGAATCTTGATTTCTGTGTTTTATGATCAACTCACCACCTCTGACAATATTCCATCCAAGGAAAAAAAAAGCAACACAGAAGGAAACATTATGTTCAAGGTACATCATAACGATTTAATTGTGTTAGCGGAAAGTTTCTATTGATGCATCTTCTAAAAGTAATGAAAAAAAAAACAGGAACTTGAACTCACATACAACATAACGCCTATGTTTTCACAACTGTAAAATACTTCCCGCTATGGGAAACTGAAGCAAGTCGGTCATTTTACACCGATGCAAATTTGCATAAAGGTTTTACTACAAACCAAACGCTAGTTTCCTGAGTATATGTTCGTCAAAAGATATTATTGTGTCTGTAAGACATACAGGCAAACACTTAGACAACAAGAGATCTGAGATCACATACCTCCATGAAATATGGGCTTGACGTGTAAATGTAAATTTCCTCTTTAATTATGCAAATGACATCCACATTAACATAATTAATGTATCGTGATGTTAACCTTTGATGAATTTACAATTTACACCAAGAAGGAAATTCCCATCATTTACCCATTGAATTTTCGCATTAATTATGCAAATGAGGTCATAATTTGCATTATTGGTATCTGTTGATGTTCCATCTGCCAAAGATTACATACATTACATGTATTAAAGTACTACAATGTAAACACTGTAATTAGAGAATTTCCTCATGTATTATGCAAATAAGGTCCTCATTTGCATAATTTGCATTAAGTTATGTACATCTCTCTCAGCTACCTACCTACCAAAAATGATGAAAATACATTGTTCCTGTCTGGACCTATTGGCTTTTAAAGATTTTCCCCCGAAAGTCCCCTGCAGTATCAGAACAAGCTGCTAGGGGGACCAAACCCACACCAATTATTCCTGGCAGGACAATCTATCTGTCACCCAAAAATCAAGACCATAACATGTTCAGGACAAAAGATACAAAAACCGGAAGTTCTGCTGCAGTACCAAGGTCATCCACCAGGAGGCCCATATTTGACCTTGACCTTTGGCTTCCTAAGACCTACCAGCATACCAAATATCATCACAATCCATAAAGGACGTTAATGGAGTTATGCTGACTACAAATATGCGGAAACTCAAACACACACACACATAGACGCGCCAAAAACAATACCTCCATTTTCATGGAGGTAACTAGATCTCAGTGCCAAAATTACGTCAACACTGGGTGTCCATCCACCCTAACACTCAAATTTTCCACATCATAGCGCACAGAGGTCGCCTTATTCCCAGAGGAAGAACCTCTCATTAATCAAACCAGGTCGCAAGCCCGGGGCAGCCTCGACACAATCAGACATCTGTTACCCTGTCTGGCAGACTCCTCATTAAACCGGAAGTGCTGCTGCAGTACCAAGGCCATCCACCAGGAGGCCCATATTTGACCTTGACCTTCGCCCCCCTAACACCTACCAGTATACCAAATATCACCACAATCCATAAATGCGTTATGGAGTTATGAAGGTACAAAAAAAGCGGAAA
>NW_017802966.1:2223-2974 GCF_001625305.1 Branchiostoma belcheri
GAACGCACAAACACACATACACACACACACACACACACACACACACACACACACACGCACACAGACGCGCCAAAAACAATACCTTCCATTTCATGGAGGTAAAAAGAACTACTAACAAGAAATCGAAGCTCCTTCAATGGCTTCATTTCAAACAAACTCAACATTAACTTCTACCTTTCAACTACAGTTTACAATCACTTACAGATGTTAAGTACTGTACATTTACATTATCCAATCAATATCAACAAATTTTGGTGTTCTACCACAAATTAAGTTTACTGTTCAAAAATTACAAATCTGGTTATCAAATGATGGATTCGTTTCGAAACTATATGATTGATAGTTAAATAAAGTATATTTGTAGAATTATTCTTGTAACTAAACCACAGTTTTACAGTGATTAAAATGCAGTGGACAAAAGTGCCTACGACATTTCGTCAGGAAAAACTTGAATAATTGCAAATATTAGAAGCATGTCGTATAACAAATCATGTAGTTAGCCTAAATGTTTTCAAAATTATTGTACTGCATCCGTAAGCTACATATAGTCTGAAGATAGAAAAACTATACTTAAGAGAAGATTATGCACATTAAATGTCACTACGAGATGGCCACAGTTGCAAAATCGGTGCCTCCGTGTGAATTTTTATATGTTGAGTTAGGGCAGACTTAGAGGCTGCAGAATAGCTACACTGGTCACACTTGTAGGGGTTTTCTCCTGTATGGCTCGTTGGGCTAAGGAAAACCGGTA
>NW_017802967.1:0-1738 GCF_001625305.1 Branchiostoma belcheri
AACCAAAAGGGCACGGACTTCTCTGATTGGCCCAAAATTGTTATGGTTCGTCCACTAAGTATTATAGGGGGGTTATGAAGGTGATATAAAAAACACTACTTTTAGTAAAATAATGAAAAACAATCGAAATTAACGATTTTTAAAATTAACGATTTTCATGACAATTTGATGATATATATATAAAGAGCTAGCACTTAATTTCCGCTTACTTTAGGTTAGTATTGTATTGTATTTTATTTGTAAGGCTACTCAGTGAAATTGGTTCCGTCCAATCAGCTAAAAACAGGTGGCGCGCAAATTTGGCGTGGTTTCTCAATATGGCACACACAAGCACAGGAGTCACCGAATTTTACGCGAAGCGCAGGAAAGTCCAGCGGTCGGAAAATGTTCCCGAAGCATCAGAGAAAGAGGTAGATGTGTCGCGCGCTAGAGCTCTCGCGTTGTTCTTCGGGGACCCCTCCGGACTTGAAGAAGAGGGTGACCCCGCAGCGAGTGTCATACTGGCTCCAGACACACCGCCGGAAAAACAGTCTACTACCCGGAAAACTCAGGTGGGCAATGGGACTTGTCCAACCCTGCATTATCATGCAAAATGGATACTAGAGTCGTCCACGGCTACATGAAGACTTACTTGAACTATTGGGGGGGGGGGGGGCTGACTCGAAAAAAGTACAGTAAGTGCAGAAAATTTTGCAGTGCTTTCTTTCTATCAATGTGTCTGAATTTCGACTTAATTTTATGGATGACATCCTCTGAAGTTCCCCAAACTAGTGCGCGCGGGCGAATAAAAGAAAAATCCGGCCAAAAATAAAAATGCTACTAAATCACAGACACAGGAATACAAAGCTGGTGTTGTGAATTTACGGCAGTACATACATGTACCAACGTATACAACAAGCCGGCACATGCTGGCTTTTGCCGAAGTTATCAGTCGGCAGTCTCGGCACTGTACGTATGCACTGAGTTCTTTAGTCGTGGAGCTTCGGTAGCCTGGGTGCCGGCTCTGTATTGTTGCTAACTACCATGGACTACCCAGACCAGAGCCTCGGTGGACATGATCTTTTTTATAACGGCGTGGCTATTTACACTCCCGGAGTGTACTGTAATTCCATTTAATATTGCGTTTGGAAATTATAGCGTTGGGAGGAAAATGGACTAGCTCACGGCACTTAATTTTAGCGGTGTGGACAAGGCAGATGATCAAAAGTGTTCAAATACAATGTTACGGTACTGAAATTTTAGCGGTACAAAAGTAACAGCTAAATCAGCTATAATTAAGTGACAGTTAACAAATCAAGAATTACAGTATATAAAAGACAAATAGATTTTATATACACTCCGAAATACTAGCCTCCTTGGGGGTTTCCGGAAAAGGCTGTGCTGTGCATGTTCATGTGCTGTGCCCCTCTTCAGGGCCCCAAGCCATCACATGAAACTTTTTACGCAAAAATTTTAAAATATTCTAATTATGCTAAATTTCGGTGTTATCAACAACAGTTACTATCACTTTTTAACACATTTGTGTCATTATTTCACATTTCTGACGTATATTTTGTGCGTTCAAACAGTTCTTGTTCAGTTCCCGGTGCCACCGGTTTGCTCAGGACAACTACTCTCCAAGCAGAGGTTTGGGTTTTGGGGGTATTTTTAGCATGTTTTTAGGCTTTTTTATCGGGGTTTCTCTTTTGCACTGAATTTTTTTTCCCTACCAAACCCAACCTCTGCCGGCACTCACCTC
>NW_017802967.1:1775-2961 GCF_001625305.1 Branchiostoma belcheri
ACTCACCTCGGGGAGGGGCAAACCTATTCAAAACAGGCGTTAGTGCCCCTCCCCGGGAACCATCAAACTGTCATTAGGGATATCCATTTTATTGTGGTGGATTATCACACTTCTAGGCAGTCGGAAAGGCATTCATTGGGCCACACGCCTCCTGCTGACTGTGCCTATTCATACGTCTGGTTCACACCTCCTTGCAGAACGACTGAAATGTGTTGAAGTGATTAGGTTTATAGCCCATTGAAGTTTTCGACTGCCGGCAGAGGTTGGGTTTGGTGGGAAAAAAAATTCAGTGCAAAAGAGAAACCCCGATAAAAAAGCCTAAAAACACGCTAAAAATACCCCCAAAACCCAAACCTCTGCTTGGAGAGTACAGGACAACAACAACAACAACAACAGGCAGTGGTTGGCCCCCCTAGTGTGGCTAATTGGTCGGGCATGACAGGATAGATAGACAGGAGCACATGTCACAAGATTGACTTCTTAATTGGAAACACTCATATCTTTGACATGAAGCGGAATATGATTATCAACTTAAGTGTATCTTATTGGGTATCAATAAACTGTGCCATTATCCCTTCAAAAGAGATATAAAAATCTGGTAAATGATGAGGTCTTTCAGAAATTTGTACAAAGCTGTCAACTGACGCCCCACTGGGAGGTACATGTACCATATGTGGACAATACCATATGTTAGTCTCCACCAGACTCCTTTGCAGGCTGAATAAATAGTAGAAATTGGCTAAGGGGAACATCATTTGCCAGAGGAGTTGGCCGGCCATAGAGGGTCCAGCTTACCTGCAGGAGACTAACCATACAATGTATGTGCAGTGTGGCCAGAGGTTTGAATAGAAGATCATTCACAGTTTTGTAAGCTCATAAGGGGAGCAAGGATGTTGTATTTTTGTTGCTGCGTATTATTCTGGAACACTAAAGGGTTAAGTCAACGTACTATGTAAAGAAAAGAATGGAAAATATACTTTTTGTATTGTCAAAAAGTCACATAATGCCCCTTTCAATTTAACATGTGATGGCTTGGGGCCCTGAAGAGGGGCACAGCACATGCACATGCACAGCACAGCCTTTTCCGGAAACCCGGCAGGAAGATCGACAAACATTGAGTCAGACATATACATTTTTATCTTGAATGTTATTACTGTATAGGTAGCTGAGCTGCGGGAAGGTATTG
>NW_017802968.1:0-2944 GCF_001625305.1 Branchiostoma belcheri
GTGCTTCATGATTTGGCTATGGATTATATGTTCAAGTAGTTTGCAGGATATGCAGGTCAGTGAAACAGGTCTGTAGTTGCTGGGGACCGCTCTATCTCCTTTTTTAAAGATGGCGCATATATTTGCATCCCTCCAATCTTTAGGGATTTCTGCAGTGTTTAGCGAGTGTTGGAAAATATTGGTTAGAACAGGCGCGATTTCACTAGCTGTCAACTTGAGGAACCACGGTGGTATTTGGTCTGGTCCGGATGCTTTAGAGGGATTGAGACCTTGAAGCATTTTTTCGACACCATCAGTAGAAACTACTATATGTTCCATTGGAGGAGTACAGGGCTGACCTAGAGATGGCATATCTGTGGTGTCTTCCTCTGTGAAAACACTTTTGAACTGTGAACTGAGTACTTCTGCTTTTTTCCCGCTGTCACTGATGATGGTATTTCCCACTTTTAGGGGTGCTACCCCGACAAGGTCTTTCCTCAGTCCTTTTAGTACAAATGTACAAATGTACGATCATTTGTACTTTACATATGATCATTCAAAGGGAGAAATGACACATTGTCCTGAGTTCCATTTTCTTTGTTCAGGATCAAAGTTTCAAACACCAAAAAATGTCAATTCCAAATGTATAGTATGTAGCACTCCCTTAGTGCTACTCCCTTAGTGCACTCCCTTAGTAATCAGCGCAGGCGCAGAGATTTGCCATCATCATCACTCTTAGTACCAATGGTCGAGTGGTCAGGTTAGCAGACACAGGATTGAGAGGCCACAGGTACGATTCCTGGTTGTGTCCTTGTGAAAGGCACTTTTTGACTTTCTTCGTGACACCATCATTGCTAACTATGATCTCAGCATCATGTCAATTTTCAAATGTTTCTTTCAGTCCTCAAAGTTTGCCTGTATTTGGCTCAGTTTCTGAGTTTAACCTCTCTCATATCTACAGCACCAGTTTACCTTATATTTCTGCATCCTTGTACGTAAAAGGAGACATTGGCTTGTTGATCAATTTTGAACCAAAAACTAATATCTTCTAAATTTCAGCACTAAGGGAGTGCTACATACTATACATTTGGAATTGACATTTTTTGGTGTTTGAAACTTTGATCCTGAACAAAGAAAATGGAACTCAGGACAATGTGTCATTTCTCCCTTTGAATGATCATATTCACCAGTTTCCCATTCCCAGGATGCAGTGCGAAAACAGGGGTCTAAACCCCATTTGCCTAGAACAGGAAGGCATAGAACAATCCTGTTGACGTTAAACAGCTTTTTTGTCAGTGTGTTTTGAGCTGTTGGGGCATTTTATGCTCAACGTTAAATAAATTACTATGGGTTGAATCTGACAAGAAATAGAGAATTAATTTTTTGGAATATGTGGTTTGTAACGTTATAGTGGTAACGCTATACTGATGCTGTAACGTTACAAACCACATGTTCCATGTTGAAAAGAACACAAAAACTTCATTCTCTATTTGTTGTCAGATTCGACCCATCGTACATTTGTACTTTAGTTAATGTTGAGCATAAAATGCCCCAACCACTGAAAAACAAGCTGTTTAACGTCACCAGGATCATTCCAATGCCTTCCTGTCCTATGCAAATGAGGTTTAGAGCCCTGTTTTCGCATTGCATCCTGGAGATGGGAAACTGGTGAATGAAAGAATGCAGGGCTCTTACCTGGTACCTGTGATGCTCTAGATGGTACTTCTTAAAGGAGATGGAGATGGGCACGGCAATGATGACGTTTCCCACGATGCCCAGGATACGGTTGTGAAGCGGCCGGGAGTGACCAAAGGCCAGGTTATGTGAAATTTCGTGGATGGCCGTCATCATGGCATGGTTGATGACGCCGCCAAAACAATACGCCAAGAGGATGATCACCGGCCACGGTGCATCCTGCCATGCAAATTAAGAAGGTAAGAACTTCTGGGTTTTTTTTCTGATAAAAATCCAAAACCAGCTAGAATCTATACATGTTCATTAACTCTTTAATAACAAAGATTATTCACAATCTGGTTTGTTGGGATATTAATTGCAGCTTAACATACATACAATAAGTTATCTTATCATAGAACAAGTTTTGGCTTTATTAGGGCAAAGGTCAGTAATCAGCGCAGGCGCAGAGAGCCCAGTTGTAGAGATGGAAATGTAATGTAGAGTGTAAAGAAGTCTTTTTCTAGGGAAATGTTGTTGTTTCGGACTTGGATGTTATAGGCAAGGGTTGTAGTATTTTCATTTTGGTGAAAAAATGGACTTGCAGCCATGTTTGTGTTGTCTGGCTGGCTGGAGAAGATATAGGTTTACATGCGGTCATCAGCTGTTCAGAGGGGTCAGGGGTCACTTCTCAATGTTCGGCTAGAATTCTCACATGGTTTAGGTGCGTAGGATTTTTTTTTTCATTTTTTTGGCCTACCCTGCCAATGTATGTTCTTCAAGGTCTAAAACTCAGGTATATGAATTTTGACCACGTTGTTTTGACATAATTCCCATATATTAACATAGGAAAGCCCTATTACTGTGCTGTGCCCATTATACGTTTAGATGTAGTAGTCACTTTATAGAATTCACCCATGACTTGGGAATGGAACAATATGAATTATGATGAGGGAAATCTAATACAGCCTTGGCTAAAAATAAACACTGATTCACTGAGTATGTTTCTGCAAGACTCTTGCACATACATGTATACGATACATGGACCTGTATCTTCAAGCTAATTCACAATCATTGATGGTGATCCTGTTGCTGGGAATGGATTGATTGATTGATTGATTGATTGATTGATTGATTGATTGATTGATTGATTGATTGATTGATTGATTGATTGATTGATTGATTGATTGATTGGTTGATTGATTGATTGATTGATTTATTGATTGATTGATCGATTGATTGATTGATCGATTGATTGATTGGAAAAACTTCTGTACAAGTAGCAGGCTATGAG
>NW_017802969.1:0-12471 GCF_001625305.1 Branchiostoma belcheri
CTTTAATGGTGATATACATGTATATAGATAGACTAAATTTTTAAGTAGACAAAAAAGAATATAGATAGCAAATCTTTGAAGTACATCTGGGTATAATTTGATGATCTACAAGCTGTTAGTAATGCACCAATATAATAATGCCATTCAATGACAAGGGGAACATTATCAAAATGTATCTCTACACCTCTCATACAGGTGTGAATGAGATTATGAATTCACACAAAACTTTAAAAGTAACACTGACTTAATTCAATCGTCAGAGAGTGGTTGATTTCATCGGTCAATTTGCGACATGTCGTCTGTATGTCCCTAGCCTGGGTACCATCCTACTTGTATGCCGCTCCCACACTCGCTTCCCTAACAAGTAGTTAGGGAAGCGAGTGTGGGAGCCCCGGCATACAAGTAGGATGGTACCCAGGCTAGTATGGCCCTATGAAACAGTCTTAATGGTGATGGTACGGGACTACGGGATAAAAGTGGTGCAGCAAAGCAAGGTGCCAGAGTCATTTGTCGGAGTTTGTAAGGGTTTGGCTGTGGTCCTGTCCGCGTGTGTTAGGCAGGAGATCGTTTTCTGTGCGTTCCGATGCGTTCATGCAGGCAAACTCAAGCCTTGTTCATGTGAAGTCACCCAAACCGCGATTCGGGTAACTCGCATTCCTCACATCTGGTCCACGTGCCACACATTCCTTTGAAACCGTGCCCGATCACGATTCTCTGCAACTGCATTCATTGTTGTTTGATGAAAACACGCAAGGTAGCGTGTTATCAATGTCAGGGGTCAACGACCTGCTTGCTGATGCTCCCCTCCCAGCGTATCTCGGCCGAATGCCGACGTGATCCCGCCAGAGGCGGTGAAGCTCGCCCTAGAACGGACACATTATTTGACCATTACTACTCTTTAAGTTGCTGCCACGTAAAATTTGGTATTGCAAAAAATAAAGAAATATCACCCCGTAATGCATGACTGGTGAAGTCACATTGAAATCACATGCGGGAAAACCGATTTGAAACCACCTCTAGAAGTGGTTTGGGATCGAGGCGCTTTCAATGTAATTTGGAGCGTTCAGATGGAGCCACTTGAAACCGGCTTCGGGGTAAACCACATCTAAAGCGCCTTCACTGACTTCACATGAACACGGCCTTAGTGCAGAGGATCGCACTGCCCAGGCGTCACTGCCGTGAGATGGCAACACGCCGTGAACGTGGCCGACATCTCTCAGGAGCCTGAAAGCAGAACTTCAGGCGACAGGCCGGCTGCCTCCCTTCAACGCCCGGGCCGTCCCGTCAGGAACGCCGGCCTCACGACTAACGCGTCGGGAGGCGGACGGCCGGGTCTCTGTAATCTCCAAGCAGATCCTAGGGTGGCAATAGGCAGTAAAGAATAATCCATTCGCCATAGAGGGTCTATACGCCACCTATAATAATTTAGGCCACACCGACTTAATTTTATGGATGACATCCGCGCACGCATTGATTTTCGCCTGTCCTCAAAAAAGAAAGAAAAAAAAAAGATCACATCCTCCGAGGCTTTGGCCGGCTCTAGGCCTGGGTAGTCCATGCTAGTTAATAGCGACAATACAGAGCCGGTGCCAACTCTGTAGGATGGCACCCAGGCTACCGAAGCTCCAGAGCTCAAGAACTCAGTACATACTCAGAGTGCCGATCCATAAACTCCACAAAAAGTTCGCTATATACTGACGCAAATTCACAACACCAGCTTTGCATTCCTGTGGTTTAGTAGCATTTTTATTTTTGGCCAGAATTTTTTTTATTCGCCCGCGCGCAGTAGTTTGGGTGTCTTCAGCAGATGTCATCCATAAAATTAAGACGGTGTGGCCTTATACTTTCCAGTTCAGTGATTTTTGATAGCGTACTGTACTACACTACGGTACTGTAAACCTGCAAAACATTGACATTAACTGAAGCAAAGGCAAACAATTGGGAAAAGCTTCAAATAAGTCTCATACGTTTTACCCCCAAAGAACCCACAGAAGGACGGCAAACCATGTTAAACAATAAGAAGTAAACAACATCCCAAACTAACAGGTTGTATGTTTGTTGGCACGGAAGATAGCAGGATGGTAGAAGTACACCAAAGTTTCCGAATTTTAGGGTTAATCTGAACCAACGTTCAGCACAGATAGAAAAGATTTTGGCAGCAAGTTTTACCGTGATGAAGTCCCAGCCGGGACCTTCTGCGGGGATGTGGAGCCCCCTAGCGGGCAGCACCTGTGACGACAGGGACAGACATCTACTGAATCAGGGACATCGAGGCGGTTGTATTGACCGGTTGGCGCGTCACGTGGCCATAGCAGAAGGAGAGCCTGCGCTGACATCTGACCGGAAATGGAGGCAGCACGGTTATCTTAAGGTAAAGTATCTACTAGAACTTAAGGTCTCGTTGATGAGTTTTTCGTTACTTCGGCTTATGTATAAATGCAGGTCTTACATGACCGCGTTCCTAATGAACTTACAAGAAGTCAGTGGCAACAAAAACGTCGTACGTAATGGGATCAGTGAAAATTCCGTGCGAAGTTTATAGGGCGGTATACGTACGCGGAGCTAGATTTCATGACTTTTCTCAATACTCACTTCTTACAGGGCACTTAACAATGCAATGTTTTCCACATCTACAGGTGACGGCGCGGAACATTTTGGTGATGCTGGACTAGCAGACTCGGGGTGCATCCAGACACACTTGCAGGGTGGTACTACAGTCCGGTGTCAAGCCAGAGTTCTGCTTCTGACAAATAAATGCCCCCGACAGCCCGGTCAGTTTCAAGCCATCTACCATGATCCTGCCAAATACATGACTCCCGGAAGTACTTGGGTGCTGCCAATATGCCTGAGGCTAGGGGTGGGAGTGGTTCAGTCGTGATGTGGGAGACTAAACCTAACCTAACCCCAATCGTAAGTCTAACCCTATCCGTACGCGTGAACAATGATCCCAGCCCTAACTATATTATTTTATTCCTCTAATACCAAACCTAACCCTTATCCTGACCCTAAACACCTGACCTCTCACGTATGTAGAAGCTTAAGTATTTAACTCAACACCGATGTCCAGTCTATCGTGGTTGGGACAGGCTCTTTTGTAGTTTTACCCGCCGCCCTGCTCAACTGACCGCGCGGTTTTTAGAAGGGTTCCTGTATGTGAAGGAATTTGTAAATATTGTAATGCAAAGGTTGTGGAAGACGAAATACACTTTATCTCAAATTGTTCGTTTTATAGCAACGCTCGAAATGAGTTAACTATTCAAACTTCTACAATTCATCCCAATTTTACTAAACTTGCAGACAAAGAAAAAAACTATTTTTCTGTTAACTTCCCAAACCCCACATAGTTTAGAAAAGGTGGGACATTAGTCTCCCATGGTTTACAAACACCGGTGTTACAAAAGAGAAGTCAAACCCTTCAGACATAGCTATAGTTTTAGTCAACTACTTTTCATCATGTAGATACTATTGTATAATAATATAATCTGTTTCAATACTGTTGTATGTTTATGATTTGCAATTAGCCTCCGGGCACGAATTTGCAATAAAACTTCTTCGTATTTATTTGATGGACCCAATACTATACTCTCTAGTATATATCTGAGATAAAGGTTGGGAGGGGGTTGTCCGCGATGCGGAACAACACAGATAAACAACACACATAAAACGAGATGACAAGAAAGTTAACCATCAGCAAAATTAATTTATTTCCTAGCTTGAATTGATGCTATGTACAAATTGAACTCACACCACGTAGTTAAAGTTATTGGGAGAATGCCAACGTTGTCTAAAGTGTGTAACTGAATAACACATTTAATTATAGAAAGAACGAATTCATTTCCCTCCTCTCAATTAGTATATTAGCTTTACATCAACTACAAATATGCACTACAGACAATATGCATTACCAACAGGAAACGAAAGTATACAATATAATGACATATGATTATATACGTTGTACAATGTTGCTTAAATATACACTTACAAGCAATACGATACATCTCAAAGTGTAAGAAAAAAAAGGTATATTTCATACACATAACAAAAATATGTGGGGACATTTTGCACAACGCGTTAGGATAGTTAGTTTTGAAATTTTTAAATGGCTCTGATATTTTCAAGGCCTTGAGGAACAGTCCTTGATCTGACCCGCCACCGTTCTGTGGGCCGTGCGCTCGCCAGACACGCGGCTGTAACAGTTAGGCCATGTTGATTTTGATTATATGGATGACATCCTCCGGGAACCCCAAAATTGATGCGCGCGTGCGAAAAAAAAAGTTTTGTCAAAAAAAAAAGTGTTTTCATTATGAAATCTACGTGGTCATGAGGGTTGAACAAATGGGGCGGGATATGGTTTGGCGAATAATCTAGTCTTCAAGTTCATTTCTTTACAATTTCGTCTTTTTTCGTTTGATTTTGGCATTCTACGACATTGGTATGGTTTTTGTAACTTACGGTATATTTTTGCTCATTTTGCAACTGTTTTGTACGATTTACAGTATGGTTGAAAACTTTTTTTTGAAACGGCCGAAAATTCATGCGCGCGTGGATGTCATCCATATAATCAAATCAACATGGCCTTACACTGCAGCGATCTCAGTCCGCGCCCTCGCGTTCTCTCACATTGGCGGACCTCGTCTCTGCCCGGCCGTACTGAGAACACACCTTGGCCACCCCGTATGGTTCAACCGTCTCGTTTTCATGAGAATCATGTATCGTCGAGTAATACGGATCGGCTATTGTGTCACTCACGGAGTTGTCTCTCTGATTTTCAGAGACACTGGCGTCATTATTTCGCTGCTGCTGCTGCCCACTCTCTTGTTCATTCATCGTTTCGTCCTCAGTAATGCTGTATCGTCTGCTCTGTAGATACATGCACGCTGCGAAAATGAACGCAAAAGGAACAGTACAAAGGAAACTAGCAATGAAATAGTTAGCATGTAAACGATTGTGGGTTTCCGATGGGAGCAAGATGACATAGTCGTCTACGTCGATACTGTTAGTATTGTTCAGTATCGATGTTGTTACGGGGGCATAGACCTCATATAGGCTAGTCGCGATTTCTTTACTTGTCTGGGCGTTGTCAACTTTTGCTTGAGATGTATTGTCTGATTGTACAACACTTGAATGATATGTCTGTGTAGCAGTAGCGTCATCTGGGGGTGTGGGAGGGTAGGACAGAGACATAAGGCCAGGTGATGCAGTTTTAGCTTGACTCTTTGATTTGTTGGAAATGAGGATCACGGAGAGTTGCCTGCGAGCTACCACGTCACTAGAGATGGACTTGACACCACAACGGATAGATGTACCGTTCCACTTATGAAGCAGTCGTTCGTGCAAAACTAATACAGACACCGTCCTGACAGCATAATTCGGTGCTGTATGATTATGTAAGCAATGTGTAGTTATACGGGACGGCGTCTCCCATGTCCACCCACAAGCACTTATGTCGTGTTGGAATGAAATGTTGAAGTGCTGAGAAGTCAGGTTGGCATTTCTGTCATCCTCACCTAAACCCGGCAACACAATAGTAGTGTTATCTGGTAGGACCCAGAAGATACTGCTCTCTTCCTCCCAAGTCACCTGGCACCGAATATGTAAATCGTGATCATCAATGTCCTGCGTAATCCTCACCACTGGCGAGGGGCATGGCAAGTGGGCAATGGAAAATATGTCTTCGCCTTCCATGCTTAGTGGGTACTTGCAGAAGAAAGCCTTAGGGATTATCTCAAACTTCATGTTACCCCTAGCCCTCCTAACGAACCAACGATTGGCGCAGGTACAACGTAAGGTATTTTGACTATACAACAGTAAACCTCTGTATCTGTAACATGGACTTGATAGCCTAGGTAGCCAAGATTCCCACAGAAACGCCAACTCGTTACCCCTTACATGCAAAGTGTTCAGACCTTCAATATTCGAAAACGCACCAGCTTCAATTGTCGTAATCATGTTCTCTTCGACAGATAACCAGGAAACCTTAGTTATCCTGAAGAAGAAACGACTTTTGACACTCTTCAGCTTGTTACCTTTGAGATCAAGAACAACGAAGCCCATATTTTCGAACGCACCTTTCTCGATATCTTGGATTTTGTTGAAACTCAGGTCCAGAGTTGTTATTCTTCGCAACCCCGTAAAATAATGTTTCCCCAAGTGGGATAACCTATTGTGAGAGAGGTTGAGTTCAGACAGATTCCTCATGTTGCGAAAAGCTCCAGGATAAATTGATGAAATCATGTTCTTAGCAAGAGTTAGATGCTCGATATGGATAAGTCTATCGAACCAGTCATGTCCTAAAGCCACTATCGCTGTCTGTGTGACTGTAAGCTTCTGTAAGCTTGGAAACCTCGACAGGCCTCCGACTAACAGTCCATTTAAGCCTGCTCCTTCTATACCCAGAGAGCGAATTTGAGGGTATTTTACATTGGACCAACTTGGAAACTGGGTAAATGTTATTCCAGTCAGTTTGAGAGACACTAGATTGGACGGAAGGTGACACCAAAGGGCGCGTAGATCCCGAAGATGGGGCGCGTGGCAGACCAGACACACGCCGCCATCTTTGTTTTGTCCCCCAAGGTCATTTGGACACTTTGGATCAGCTGTACAGTTGATTGGTTCTACTGCTTCACAGACGGTTGAATTATGAAAAGGAAGAGAGAGGAGTCCTTTGGGAAATGTCAGACATATTGATACAAACATCACAAATCTGGTGGCCCGTGAAAATGAACCCATGGTTCAAAAGACGATATGAATGATGCAGTCACTTACAACTGTTTTGAAATTTGTTTTTTGTCACCTTCGTCGAAAATACGTTACATATGTGTTTTGCTTATCACAACTGTTCTGCCGGTTGATTTAGATCTTATGATAAATCCTATGTGCTGATGTATATGATATGATATGATGTATGATTTTAGTTGCGTGGTGCTGAAGCAATATTTGTCCTGAAAAAAGGAATAAGAATTTGTTTGTTTGCAAATATTAAATGACACAATCCACGAAATAAATATCACATGATAAACAGAGAAAATGTGCTGGGTGGAAAATAAATCATCTGTCCCAATTAAGAAACTGGTTTTATACATGATAATAATAATAATAATAAAGATACTAATAAAGAAACAGGATAATGTTAACGTAATAACTGATTACTAATGAAATAATGATTGTGGTCTTAACCCAGTTATAACTTATAAGAATAAAGAGAAAAAGGCAACATTGAACAAAAACTTGCAACATATGTAGTAATATCAAAATAAGTAAAATAATTTCCAATTACATAACGAATTGTTAGTTTTATATTAAGTTACACACTAAATGAAAGAAAGAAATATTCTACAATCTACAATAAACCGAAAAACTCTTATATGTAGAGCTACATGTAAAGGTCTTTAGCAACACGTTAGTGCACATACAGTTTTTCGTGCGTACTGTAAACAAACCATTCTAACTCCTCTGGCCCTTGATAAAATGATGGGAGGGGGGTTGTATGTTGACATACTCCATGCCGTATCTGATAGCCGCATCTGATTTTGCGTTGAATCGCCCCTACAATTAATCGTGTCTAGACTATGAACCATGTTGTACCTGCCAAAAAATGAAGGGGTTTCTACTGGTGTTCAAAGTTGCTATTTTCCATCTTGAAAAATCTGCTCAACCGGAGTAACAATCAGCGTGCTTGTACCAAAACAATTACTGTGCATGCATTTAGCTACATGTTGTTACTGTATCTTCTTAATATTTTGAGTTTGATATGTTGCACATGGAACGTTCCATATCTCGTATCACTACAGAACGATGACAACAGCGTGTGTGTGGAGTCTACCGTACTTCACGGGGCATGCAGGCTGTCTTCGGGGCTCTAATAGTTTTCCCCGTCCAGGTCAACAGGCCGCCCGGTGGGAGTTTTACGCCTGTAGGAGAAATGCTAGTAGAGTTTTGTACGCAAGGAGTTGATAAGCAACACCACGATCGTGGTGGGGCTAAGTGAACTCCCGTCGTGCAAAACCTACCGGGGAACCTAGCTGAGTCGGGCGGGGGAAAGTTCCTGCGACCCCGAAGAGAACCTGCCATAACCGCGACTCTAGACTGGGCACCAGGCTATAGGCTGTGGGATGGATAACCATGCATTTTCATAATCTCCAAGCTGATCCCTCTCGGTGGCAAAAAGACAGTATCAAATTGGCCAGACAGTATCCATTAGCCAGAGAAGCTCCATTAGCCACCGACGTGGGGCTCAGGACAAAAAAAACGGCCATATATAAAAAGGTAACGATCATTCCTCACAATCTCTGCTTGGAGAGTAGCATTTTCATGGTTTTTAGCAAATATATCGTACCTTAGTCTAAGTGTAGTCACATGGATCTGGAGTCGAACGTGGTGTACGCGTACGTCTGGTTCGCTCGCCCCAGGGTTGTCTGCCTCTGTGCGGCAGTTGTGTACATATAGGGATGATTTTTCAGTTCAGTGCTCGTGCGTCACAGGATTCTTCAATATGTACAAGTTCAGTGCCAACAAGATTGACTAGGACGCTCATGAATTTAACATAAGACCATGTTGGTTTGATTAATATATGGATGACATGTGCGCGTGCTTGAATGTTCGTCCTTTTGAAAAAAAAGAGGTTTTCGACCATTCTGAAAATCGTTCAGAACAGCTGCAAAATGAAGAAATTATATGCCGTAGACTGAAAGATATATTAAAAACTATTTCTAATATACCATAGAATTCCAAAATCGATTCCAAAGGCAAAGAAGAAATGTGAAGAAATGAAAATGAAGAGGCTATCATTCGTCTGCTCTGTGTATTTAGTCATTTATATGACTATCACCGCGTGGAGAATGTGAAAACTAATTCTATTCATGCAAATGAGGATCTTATTTGCATAATCAATGAAAACAATATATAATTCGTTAGTTGCAAAGGTTAACATTATTTGGCGAAGGTATGAGATCATGGAACTCTAGTTTGCCTATATAATGCGCTTTTTTTCTGATGGCATGTCACTTCTATAGCTAAGGGTTCCATGCTTGACCTTCCCATGGACTTATAACATATAACCGCTAACTAAAGGTATGCAACTAACTGTAAACTCCCCGGCTGGACCTTTTATGGGGCTTGTTTGATATGTGCTCTCCTGGGTATTTGTATCTGATGTGTTATAATATTGTCCAGGATTTTCTTATAAATGACTGATACAAAGGATTACGAGTATATTGACACCTTTATTTTACTGCACACCGTATCAGAAATACACCATTGCCCTTGAACCACCATAACACAATTATTACGTTAAACATCCCGTATCTTGCGAATGATAAATTTGACTACCACAACCAAGACCGATAAAAGATGGAAAAGACTATTAGGGAAATAGGTTCAGTGCATAATGTTTAGTATATACTAATATGTAGCACATTGAATATTATTATTATAATAGTACTGTTTCAGGATGTACGTAGTGTTTTACATACATTTCACCACATGTGGTCCTATGTGCACAATATGCAATAAACATTATTACTATTAAAGGCTAATTAATTGCTAGAGTTATTCAGAATTATTAGTATAATTGGAATACAAGTCTTATGGTGCATTCTGCCAGACAATGCTGTAGTTGATATATTTCGTTCTATTTTTCTTCTGATTCCCATCCACTAGCTTGATAATATATTCAGTTTCTACTGTATTGCAATTGAATTCTGTTCTATGCCAACTAATTGTACGTCTACTTTATTTTATTCCATCTCACACTATATGTTTCTTTTAGGCAGTTACTGTAGTACATTATATGCAGATATTCTGAATTGACCAACAATAGACCATTTCAGCAAATAGCACAGTAGTCTAGTGTCAATAAGTAAGTCGTTATGATTACTGTAGCATTAGTCTTCTAGTAAGTTGCTGCTAATATAGCGCGATGGCTTAAAACTTCATATACCACAGGCTCACGTTAAGCCTTCATGTTCATGTAATAGCGAATATGGTCAAATTCAATTCAGTTCGCATCGAAAGGTAGGCGTGCCCTAACTCTGGTTAGGCTGCTCCCGAACTATGGTTGGCTGATGGTCGGGGAAGGTTCTGAATAATGTGTGATAGAGGCTTTAGTTCCTTGTTTGTTGCACGGGAACTTCCTTCAATGGCGGATTATGGGTGGAAACCCATTCGTCCAGAAACGCCACAGCGGCCACAGCGCCTTGCTACAAGAAGAAAACAAGAAATCGGAGATTTCAAACCTTAGGAATGTATTTATAAAGTTTTAAATTTCTAAATTCATTGGCACAACTAAAGAGATGGTCTGGCGTACTTTGTATGTTAGGTATTTGGTGATTATGGGTTCACCACACCACGAAGTGGTGTGGTGAAACCATATTGCTTTTTCTGATGTTTCTTCTCCTTCTCCTCCTTCTCCTCCTTCTCCTGCCATTTTTATGGCTTCACCACACCACGAAGTGGTGTGGTGAAACCATATTGCTTTTTCTGATGTTTCTCCTCCTTCTTCTTCTCCTCCTGCCATATCTTTAAATGGATTCAGCTTCTTCATTTTGGGGCCTAAGGACCTGAAATTTGGTATGGAGGTACAGTGGGCAAATACCCCCAGGCGTTTTTTAAATGTTGGTGATACAGGCTTTTAGAATGGTTTTATTTGAGCTTTTTGGCTGTGTTATAGCAAATGTATTACTGTGCTGTGTACCACGTTTGGGCATGAGTCATCACAATGGAATGCAGGGCATCAACCAATAGGCATGCAGCTTTCCTCTATTCTTCTTGCTGATTGGCTGTTGGGATTTAACTTGATTAACACCTGCACAGAGCTATTTTCATACTGACAGTATGTCTGTATTCAAGTGTTTTGGTAGGTATTTCAAGCTTTCCTGCTCCAGCATTGGAATGCGGGGCATGAAGGTTTTTTTTTTATTTTGAAAATCAACAGTTTGCATTATGCAATTAAAAATCCTAACCAATAATGTAGGGAATAGCTATCCAACTGTTGTTTTAGTTGTATGTTACTTCATATTATAGTTATATCAATGTAAATCATTGTTTTCCCTTGTGTTTCTCATTCTTTCCCTGCCATGTCGTAAAATGTGGTGAAGCCATCGCTGTATTTGCTCCTAAGCAAATATTGGCCTTTCTAGTTTAAATGGATTCAGCTTCTTCATTTTAGGGCCCAAGGTCCTGAAATTTGGTATGGAGGTACAGTGGGCAAATACCCCTAGGCGTTTTTTAAATTATTGTGATACAGGCTTTTAGAATGGTTTTATTTGAGTTTTTTGAGTGTTATAGCAAATGTATTACTGTGTTAGTCTGCCTTGTTTACCACGTTTGGGCATGAGTCATCACAATGGAATGCAGGGCATCAACCAATAGACATGCAGCTTTCCTCTATACTTCTTGCTGATTGGCTGTTGGGATTTAACTTGATTAACACCTGCACAGAAGCATTTCCATACTGACAGTATGTCTGTATTCAAGTTCTTTTGGCGACTTAGTCGCACTTTACAGTCCTCATTTTGTATATAAGTATTAGAAGAACGCCATACGTCCTTCTGCTGCCTGCTTTTTCATCTGAGAAGGAGTTTCAGCCCTTTTTTTCCCGGATTTTCTCGGGGACTACAGCGGAGACAACTATGGCGGCGCTTGATGCGAATGACGACGTTGGCAAACTACAGGATACCAGCTTATGGCTTAGTATTGAAGCCAAAGGTATGCCTAAACTGTCAGAATTTGACATTGTAGAAGCTCTTTATGACTCTGTTACGAGTGAGCTTGGAACAAGGATCAGTAATCCCGAGGATATACTTGGAGCCCAGTTCCTGGCGAAACAGCGCACCTGGCTGATTAATTTTGCATGTGAAGACGCCAAAGCAAAAGCTATCAGCATAGGTCGCATAGTTGTTCACAACAAGTCTTTTGCCATCCTGGACTTTCAGAGAGCTGGATTAAAAGAAAAGCAAGTTAGAATCTCCATTCACGGTATCCCCCACCACATTTCTGATAGTGAAGTTGCTCAGTGGGTCGATACTAAAGCCGACAGGTCCACTACTGTTATGCGACACCAGAAAAAGAACAGGAACTCAGATTCCCCTTTTCAACATCTTTACTCAGGTCATAGGTTTTGCTATGTGTCCAAGATCCGGGAGAGCTTCCCACGTTACACAACCTACAGCATCCCTGATCCTATGGATGTAGATAGCCTGATGGATGTAGAGGTGACGATCTTTCATGACGGTCAAGAAAGTGAACTGTAAATCTTGTAAGGCCGACGACCATGTCTTCTCTGATTGCCCGCATCGTGTAACTTGCCATAACTGTGGCAAAAAGGGCCACATCAGGAAAGGTGTCGAGCAGAGAAAAAGGACGCTTCGAACGAAACCAACAGAAGCATCGAACAACAAGTAGAAGCTCAACTTAAAGCTGTCCGTAGAAAAGTCGCGGTGTGCCCGACTAGTAGCGAAACCACACGCGAAGACG
>NW_017802969.1:12845-48204 GCF_001625305.1 Branchiostoma belcheri
GTATTGTTCATAGAGAAGATTAAGGATGGTATACTTTACGATACGCCCGACTTGAGAAGGCACATGCCTCAAATATGTAATCACAAGCCTCAAAGCATAGATGAATTATTGGATCAGCAAGTTGAGTATTACAGAATTGTACAGTAAAGAAGATTTTGACAAAGAAATTCGATGACTTTATCGTAGATATTGATTTTCCTACATTGACTGAGACTCAAAGTAAGTCATGTGAAGGGTTGTTTACTATGGCGGAATGTGCAGCTGCTATACATTCCATGAATTATTGTAGCCCCGGCCTAGATGGCCTAACAACTGATTTTTATAAGGTATTTTGGAGCAGGATAAAATGTATGGTTTTGAGCTCTCTGAATGAGGGTTTTACAAAAAATCAACTTTCTTCAACTCAACGTAAAGGACTTATAACTTTGCTATATAAAGGAAGTGAATATCTAGATCTTGATAGAAATCAGCTGTCTAATTGGAGACCAGTTTCTATAACCAATACCGATTATAAAATAGGGGCAAGATCCTAGCAAATAGACTACAGAATGTTATTTCTTATATTGTTGCGGACGAACAGACAGGCTATATTAAGGGTAGATCTATTTTAAACAATGTTCGTGCAATTGATGATGCCATTTGTTTTACCATAGACCGTAATGTACCCGGAGCTATTTTGTTTTTGGACTATAGTAAAGCTTTTGATACCATCTCCAAAGATTTTATTTTCAATGCTTTGGAAAAATACAAACTAGGCCCTGACTTTGTTAACTGGGTTAAAGTTTACACTAATAATGCACAAAATTGTATGAATCACTATGGTCACTTGTCAGAGTGGATTAATCTGGAAAGGGGGGTGCGACAGGGATGCCCCCTGTCGGCCCTCCTTTTCATCTTAGCCACAGAGATTTTTTCTCTAAAAATCCGCCAATCTACTGAGATCACAGGAATTCGTCTTTCTTCTGTAGAAGTACGAATTTTCCAGTACGCAGATGATACAGAGCTGGTCTTGGATGACAAGGCCTCTGTCATCAGAAGTTTAGATATAATTGAACAATTTTCTGTATTTTCTGGTTTATCTTTGAACAAAGAGAAAACAGAGGCCATGTGGCTAGGCCCTTGGAGATATAGTTCTGAAACGATAGGTGGATTGAAATGGACCTTAAGAGCGAAATGCCTGGCGTTATCTTTTCGTCCGAAAAATCTGCTTCTGAAATCGAAGATAACTGGAATAAAAAGTTGTGTAAGATGAAAAAGATTTTAGCTTCTTGGGCACCACGTTATCTTAGTATTTTGGGGAAAATCATGGTTATCAAAAGTTTAGTTGCATCGCAACTGTCATATATGCTGGGTGCACTAACACCTCCCGATACATTTCTTAATAATGTTAATTCTTTGTTCTTTAGATTTCTATGGAAAAAAGACAAAGTTAAACGTAAGGTTATGATTCAAGAATATGCAGCAGGTGGTGTAAAAATGATAGATATGAAAATTAAATTACTTAATTTGGATGCTCATGTTCCTACTTGGAAAAAGATGCAACTCAGCTATTTGGATGTTTTTGGACCCAACTTAGCTATCTTTAAGTGTAACTGTAAGATGTCTGAGATACTTCCTGTAGGCTGTATACAGTCACTACCTGATTTTTATAAGAAAATGGTCTCTGTGTGGTTCAAGGTAAAGCCAGTAAAAGAAATAGAGCAGGTAAATGATATAGCATCACAACTCTTGTGGAATAATGTGTGCATTATGTATAAAGGAAGAATATTGTACTACCGTAATTGGATCAACAAAAATATCATGTATGTCAATGACGTTATTGATCGTTACGACAATGTTATATCTTTCAATGATGTTGAGAGCATTGTGGGGAAGTACCCAAATTTAATCTTACAATATAATGCTCTGGTAAACGCCATTCCAACTAAATGGAGAGTGTCATATGATTTTGACGGAGTACATAAAATCAAGTTATTTGAAAAAGAGGTGAAAGTTCAAACTAATAGTTTCTTTAGAAATATCCTAATCTTACAAAAAGCAGCAAAACCTATCTCTCAAGGTTTCTGGGAGTCACGCCTTCCACATTTTGATTTCCATATTAACACGTGGAAGTCCATATGGGAAGCACCTTTTCGAATCACTAAAGAACCAAAATTGAGATCATTACAATGGAAGATTCTACACAATATTTATCCAACAAGAGTTAGTTTATGTAAACCAGGAATAGTAGCAAACAATAGATGTATTGTATGTGACTCTGTCGAATATATAGAACATTTCTTTTTTGATTGTGCACTTGTTAAACCTTTATGGGCAGAAGTTGAAAAGAGCTTTCTCTCCGAATATGGATATACATTGACGTTAACCACTCAAGATGTTATTCTTGGATATCACCTTTCTAATGTTAAGCAATTTCTATACATCAATGAACTAATATTGCTGGGAAAGAGCACAATTTCTAAGTTTAAATATGGTACGAATTGTATGGACATTATTACACAGTTTAATTTTGAACGTTCATTAAGGAATTTATTCTAAACATTGTTACAACCCTATGCTTCATGCTGTTACAAAGGTGTAAAACTACAAGATATAGATAGTGGAAAATGTGTATTAACTACTTCTTCATTCTTTGTACAGCTATGAATACATTTTTGTTATATTAAAAAAAAAAAAATGTCTGTATTCAAGTGTTTTGGTAGGTATTTCAAGCTTTCCTGCTCCAGCATTGGAATGCCGGGCATGGACGTTTTTATTTATTTTGAAAATCAACAGTTTGCATTATGCAATTAAAAATCCTAACCAATAAAGTAGGGAATAGCTATCCAACTGTTGTTTTAGTTGTATTTTACTTCATATTATAGTTATATCAATGTAAATCATTGTTTTCCCTTGTGTTTCCCATTCTTTCCCTGCCATGTCGTAAAATGTGGTGAACCCATCGCTGTATTTGCTCCAAAGCAAATATTGGCCTTTCTAGTTTATTTTTGTACTGGTTCATTATTTATTGTGTTCCCGTGACCTCCCCCACCCCCAACCAGACGCTGGGATTGACAGAGCATTTCAGTCTTAACAAGTAAAATCTGAGATTTTATACCTCCGGGCTTTTTATTGTATATTTTTATATATGGTTAAAAACAAAGAATTTATCGAGACCGGACACCCCTCTGTGTGAGGGGTCATATACATATACGTGGACCAGACCGAGAATAGCTTAAACACGCCAAAGGTCAACGGTCGCGACCACTTTCACGCTCAAAGGGGTGTTTTGGGGCCACCAAAAGGCACCATTTTCACGCCCGAAAACACATATACAATAAAAACGAAAGAAGGTGCATCATCTGCAGCCCAATAGCAAAACATATACCGAGTCTCAAAAGAATCCGTCCACCCAAACGCGAGAAACAGCTGCGAACATGAAAATCTACATCTCTCACAAACCCTTCCGCGGAAGGACGTCTCCTCCCCCGGAGGTAACAAGAGTACCACAATTTCATACCTTCACCAAATGATGCTTACCCTTCTGGTTGACGAATCATACAATTTTAATCAATGCTTTCGCAAATAAGAGTCTCATTTATTATATCAGTTGATCATATTCTCCACCCAATGACAGCCTTATCTTTAACAAAAAAGGCTATTCTAGCACTACCTAATAAATTATGCAAATGAGGCCATAATTTGAATAAGTTATCTTATTGATGTTCACCTTCTCTTAACTTCCAAACTTAACAATTTACCATTAATTATGCAAGTTATGTCTTCATTTACATAATCTAAATCCTCATTGTTTTTTCTCGTTCTCAATTAACAGTTACATGCCACATGTGTTTCATAGTCCTATCATCGAACAAAGCAGATTTATAGAATTTCATCATTAATTATGCAAATTAGCTCATGACAATGCATATAAAGCTTCTTGAGTTATGCTGTTCACAGACAGACAGACGGACAAACGCTACTGAAAACATAACCTTCTTGGCGAAGGTAACAAAAGCTATTCATACTACAACGGGGATAAGAGAGAAACTTTGCAGGCTAAGAGGCCCTAAGTTGTTACCTCATGTAACTCAATCTTAAAGTCTCACACATGTTCTTATAATAGCTGCTGTGTAAGATTACAAGTCATATATTAGAATCAGTATGCGACTTTTCTTTTAGCAAAAGATACTACTAGTAGATAGTTGGGTACATAGCTTACATTCATGAGAAACTCCTTGTCTCCAGCCTCCAAACCAAACTCTAAGCCGGTGATGTAGCCCACGTTAATACCAACAGTCCTGCCGACGTCGTACTCCTAAATAAAAGAAGGGGTGGGGGATACAAGTACATGTACGTGCAACAAGCCATCTCACCTAGCCTCCTTTTCAGGCGTTCCCGGATCGGCCGTTTTTTTTGGGGGGGAGGGGGGGTATTTTCTGATGAAACGTAGATCGCACGCAATAGAAGCTCCGTGGAGATATATGTAGTAGGGTTGCCAGCCGGAGCTTCTATTGCGTGCGATCTACGTTTGTTCAGAAATACCCCCCCCAAAAAAAAATCTCACCGGGTTCCGAGTGCGCATGCACAGGCATGATGCATATTGTGGTCTAGGTCAAAGTTCATGATTTCTTCGATTAAATCCATGGAATCAAACAGGTTTGATTCCATGATTAAATCATATAACACACCTGATACACTGATTTGCTGTCGCCATTTGAAATTATAACAGTTATTAGAATAGTGTTAATCTATTTTCTTACAACTGGCACAGGTGCTGAACACACGGTTAGAGGCTGAGAAAGTATACTAAGTAACCAAGTACTCTTCAACACTTATAATGTGGACACAACAGATAAGACATGGATATGTACATGAAAAGTAGGCGTCAACTTTAACTCAACAACAAGAATATAGAGTAATAACTTTTATATTGATCCAATGCAATTTCAGGGCTTCAACATGAAAATATCCCGGATGAGCAAATCTGTCTGTTATTTACATTTACTGCCATTTTTTCATACTTAAAACGTTTGCAATAGCCTAAAATAGTTTAAACTACGTAATGCGTAGGTCTCTTTATTTCTTGGGCACCACCCATGCATAAATAGTCAGAACCAGCCTACGATACAAAACAAGCAACTGTTTTCCGTCAGTAACATCGCATTTTTGCGTCAAAGATATCAGTATTCTATGGGATAGGATCCAGAAAATTGAGTTTGGAAATCCAGTTTTGCCGCCCTGATATTGCAGTGGATGCCTTTATGGTAGAGCATGCGTGCGGAAAATCTTCTCCCTTAAGCGACGGTCACAACCCGCCGTACGTGCTTCTGCGTGCTGTCTACGTGCAAAAACGTGGGCAAACGTAGGGCATCCGTGCGTGGTGAGTACCGCCTCCGTACGGAATCCTACGGATTTGGGAGCACGCAGACACGCCGTAGAACTTTAAGTGCATGTAAAACTTTTTCTACGTGCGGTCTGCGGATTCACCACCCGTGCGTGCGAGTACGAGCGACGCACGTGCTCCGTACGTGCCGTGCGGAAGAAGCACGTGTGAGTACGGCCTCCTTACGGTAAAGTTGCAATCGCACAGAGATCGTACGTTGTAAGCACGTACAACTCACCTACCACTTGCTTAACGTATGATGCACGCAACCGCTCACGGCCAGACGTGGCGTGCAGACCACACTTTTACACCTTGTGCAACCGTGCGAGTGACGTGCGAGTGACGTGCGTCGACGCCACTCCTACTCCACGTTTTCAGAAAAAACGTAGCAGACGTAGCCTCCCAAAAAACGTACGGACAAAAAGCACGTACGGCGGGTTGTGACCGTTGCTTTAGTCTGAACGGACTACCTTCATAGGGATGTTTGGACGAAGGAAGTGCCAGAACTGATCGTACAGCTCCATGGAGGAGTCCGCGAAGTTGCCTTTCAGGCAACTATTCTTCGCTGTATCCAGCGGCACTTGGTTCTCGAAGATATTCGTGGCGACAGTCGTGGTCAACTAGATGTTGAAAAAAAAAGTTATAGAATGGAACTACAACCAAGTGCATCACGTGCAAATGCCATCGAAGAGTATGGATGACATCCCCTGGAAACCCCAAAACTGAGCGTGCGTGCGAATAAAAAAAGTTTGGCTAAAAAAAGTTGCTTTCATTATGAAGTCTACGTGGTTTTCAAGGTTGAACAAATGAAACAGAGTATGGTTTGTCGAATAATCTAGTCCTCAAATTCATTTCTTTACATTTTCATCTTTTTCGTTTCATTTTGGTATTCCACGACATTGGTATCGTTTTCCAATGTTTTTTTTCAATTTTCGGTATATATTCTCTCATTTTATATAATCCATATAATTAAATCAACATGGCCTTTAAGATTAAGATGTCCGTTAAAAATGAAAATGCATATTTTAAATGCGAAGCAAGTAAATAATGTTTACCTTCCCTTGGTCTAGCCTTGGTCTGCTCTGTTTATTCTTACTCAAACACATTCATACACATGGTGACCAGCCTCCTGCTACATCATAATGTAACCCAACATCACAATGGGTCTGGTCCAGGTCATTGAGGTTATTACCTCCATGAAAAATTGAGGTATTGTTTTTGGCGCGTCTGTGTGTGTGTGTATGTGTGTGTGTGTGTGTGTGTGTTTCCGCACATTTGTAGTCAGCATAACTTCAGAACGCCTTTGTGGATTTTGATGATATTTGGTATCCTGGTAGGTCTTAGGAAGCCAAAGGTCAAGCTAGGTCAAATATGGGCCTCCTGGTGGCTGACCTTGGTACTACAGCAGAACTTCCGGGAAAACATATGCGCGGGGTGGAGGCAGCGCCTGCCCGGTTTTGATTAATGAGGTTCTCCCACGGGAACTTGTTCTGGAACTGCAAGGGTCTTTCTGGCGGAATCATTAAACGCCAAAAAGTCCGGATAGGAACAACGTATTTTCATCATTTTCGGTGTGTAGGCAGCTAAGAGACAGTTGTACATAATTAAATGCAAATTATGCAAATGAGGACTTGATTTGCATAATTAATGAGGAAATTCTATAATTACAGTGTTTTATATAATGGTACTTTTATACATGTAATCTATTTAATCTGTGGCAGGCGGAACATTAACAGATACCAATTATGCAAATGATGACATAATTTGCATAATTTATGTGAAAACTCCTTATTTGTGACTCCTTATTGGTGAATGATGGGAATTTAATACCTTGTGACATGTGTAAGTTACTTAAAGATTAACACCACTATGCATATATTATGTTAATGTATGGGGCATAATTAACGAGGACATGTTGAAATGAAGTATGATAAAGGAGAGGAATTTTACACAAAAAATATTGTCATTTGAATTTAGAGAACCATAAATTAAACTAGATTATGCTAATTCTTATTTCCATAGTCAATGAGACAAAAAAAAACATTTACAAAAACTCATATATTTCATGGAGGTATGAGTTCTACGAATTCTTGTTTATTTGGAGAACAAGAAACAGAAACATGTTCCTTCCCCAAAGGTAAACATAGTCTTACCTCGCCCTTGTAGTCGTGAAACAAACGGTTGAATGCTGCTTCCTTGGTAACGTTTGTATCTCCGTTGTTGATGATCTTAACTTCGTCATCTGTTAACTACATTGGAGACATGTAAATAGGACAATAAATCGCTCAAATCACAATAGATGTCCATATATATATATATATATAAAGAGAGAGACGGGATATAAGTGTTAGGTTCGTTACAAATGTCGTTAACCTCCGAGTTTTAGACGTATTAATTTTTCTCTCAACCAAGAATAAAAAAATCAACCAATCAACCAACTAACCAACCAACCAACCAACCAACCAACCAACCAACCAACCAACCAACCAACCGACCGACCAACCAACCAACCAACCAACCGACCAATATGATAATGTCTAATACTAGCCTATATCATATGGACAAAGGGGCTTCGTTGGTTACAGCAGTTTGCTTTTTTTTTTCAAGTAAATCTTTAAAATGTTACAAATGTGGATATCTGTCGGGAGCCCTTTTGATCATGAGTTTTGGTTGTATCATCTACCTGGTTGAAAAGACTCTTCATTTTCGCCTCATCCGGAAAAGCATTGACGACGTCCTTAATCTTCCCACGGTACAGCTTGGATACCTCTTCGCATTCATTGGCGAACTGAGCCTGTTCCTTCCTCAGACGAGATTGCTCCTTATCAAATGCACTGCAAAAACACAATTCTAGTGTTTTGCTTTGCCAACAGTAAACAAAACAGTTTGCTGCAGTAAACAAAAGCTTTAAAAAGGCTTACACATTTGATCTCTTTCATGCCTTTGTCACACCATCACCAAGCTAGTTCACAGACTATTTTGGGTCTCGAGCGGGCCTCTTCGCCAAGTGTGTGTGTGTGTGTGTGTGAGTGTGTTTGTGTGTCTTTGTGTGTGTGTGTGTGTGTGTGTGTGTGTGTGTGTGTGTGTGTGTGTGTGTGTGCGTGTGTGTGAGTGTGTGTGTGTGTGTTTGTATGTGTGTGTGCGCGCGCTTATATAATAGTAGAAGTACTTTGCCAGGGCAGTGTTCGGCTTCTGCAAGTATTTCTCGTCCTCCGGGTGCTTCTTCAGATAGTCGGCCGTACGCTTTTCAAATTCGTCCTGGTATGCACCTTGTATGCGGTAGTGGACATCTGAAAACTGTGAAACAAGATACAATTAGTCGAAAGGGCTGATTACTTACTTATTGAACACGCTATGGACTTGTCCCAAACAATGCCCGAGCACGGTTGGGACGTTCGCTGTGTGTCCCAAACCGTGCCTGGGGACTCCGCACAGTTCGGGACACGCGATGGTCTTGTCCCAAACCGTGCCTGGTCCCGCCAATTACTATGATTGACAGCACCTCTGGGCACGGTTCTGGACAGTCAGGCTGTGTCCCGTTCTCTGCCCGTGTAGGCACGGTTTGGGAAAGGCACGGTTTGGGACACAACAACCCCCCCCCCTGTCTATATACGACGGTCCCCTGTACAGGGAAACATGTAGGTTATGGAAACAACAATACCCTCTCTCGTTAGCCTTAATGTTCAAATCAAGCGATCAATTGCAACTTCATCTCTGGATGTAAAAGTACCAAACAAACTTATTAAGAAGAGTAGGGGTGTGTTTGTCTAAGATACCCGAGCCCTAGCGACGCCGCAGCACTACACTATCACAGTATCAGCTACCAAAAACCATTATGCTTGAAGTTGAAGGAGACGCTGTAATGAATATACAATATTATGTTATGATAGAAATAACTTTACCAGATGCAGTCCAATTGTTTTCTTCCGGATCTCTTCCTGCTGCTCATTACTACCCTTCACGTCAAAGTGTTCGCGGCTGACGCCAGGGAGGAAGTTATTGTCCTGATTCGCACCTCGCAGCTTTTGTTCGAAAGTGTTCGCTGGGTCCATAGACAACCACCAACCTGTCATATGTAAGTACAAGAACATAATAGAAAAAAATAAGTTGTTTTCTTGTTTCAGAAGTAGGCCAAAGGACTGAGGTCTTGTTCAACTTCAACAGGTTAATAACTTAGTCGTATAAGCTTATTCCTTACACCGTTATAAACAAATGCACTTTCATATTTGACATATACAACGATAGAGTAGTTTAGTAAAGAAGATGAATGTTGTAGACTTACCTTCAAAGCAGTAGATGGGATAGTTTGCAGAAATTCCTCCGTCCACGTGCCTTGCCTGGATTAGCAGATTGGAGGAAGGTTTGTACGCCTCAAAAAGCACTGAAAGCAAACCCAAACTTATCAAAACACATTCATCATTTTGCATCACATTTCACCCATATCTTCTTACGTTATGGCTGGCCAAACACAGAAAGACACATCGGAAACAATGCCTCCGTTTACACGGTCGTAAAATCGTCACCAGAGGGGCATAAAAAAGGCATAATCACGCGGCACGCGTCTTTATTAGGTCAGGAAACAATTTATTAGGACACAAAACCTAATACCAAATATCACAACAAACCATTGATGGCGTTTATGGTTTATGCTGCTCAGCCACGAAACTATTGATAGAACCATAAACTACGTATAAGCTACATAATGTTGCGAAGTTAACGAGCACATTACAATGCTTTTATAGCTTGGATATAAAAAACAAAACAAATGTGAATCTGAGGCTGCGATTACGGCGGGTAATTTCTGTACCTGGAATAGACATGGACATGCGCACTGCCTTCTTGATCTCCAGAAGAGGCGAAGTCTTGAGGTGAGAGTAGACCTCGCTGCTGAACTCTGGCTCGTAGGAAACCGTGCACAGTTCCTTCTTGAACACTTCGAAAACCTTGGGTGAAAGATAAATACAGTAAGTGTTGTAGCTATCTTCCTTAATGTATGAACAATGAAAAAAATACAGTCATACGTCACCGGCTAACCAACTAGTGCAGCCAACTAATCTCCTAGCAGCCATACGGTGGCAAGGTAGTATCCATTGGCCAGAGAAGTGTCCATTAGGGACCGGGTGGCCAGTGGATACTGCCTGGCTAATGGATACTACCTTGCCACCGTATGGCTGCTTGGAGATTACAGCCAACCACCTCCCGTCACACTGTGGTGGACCTGACGGCCACAAACCCCCAAAATACTTCCCATGAGTCTAAAACCTCTGATTCCTTGTTTACTGTCATTCTGTGTGTGCTCTACTTG
This sequence comes from Branchiostoma belcheri, assembly GCF_001625305.1. Classification (NCBI taxonomy): domain Eukaryota; kingdom Metazoa; phylum Chordata; class Leptocardii; order Amphioxiformes; family Branchiostomatidae; genus Branchiostoma; species Branchiostoma belcheri. Next base: position 23,516 of record NW_017802969.1, read on the forward strand.
CATGATCCTATTAACATACACATGATACATGAACCAATCATCCACCCAGGCCAAACAATTTGTCTTGGGCAACCACTCCTCCTCAGCCCTTACTTGTTACCGAGACCAGGTTTGATTATAGAAAAAATGTGGTACTCTTTTCTCTTATTTTACATTTGTAATAATGTCAAAACTTGCCTGTTCAAAATTGATGTTCCTGTCCAACTTGTCCACATTTTCTCCCTTCTTTTCTTTCTCCTGTTTGACCGTCTGGAGATGTTCTTCTATGGTTTTCCCGTACCACTCTAGGAACGCATCACCCGGCAACATTCCGAAGTCTTCCTTCAAGTTTTTAAAGTACCAGTGGTAGTCGACGAGATCTTTAGCGAATTTAGGGAGGACCTTAAGAAGTATGTATAGATACCAAGGTTCCTGAGGTTTGTCTGCACAAGAAAAGGAAAAAAAATCGACTGATTGACATGTACAACGCAAATGTGCGCAGAAGGCCATAGGCCAGAGTTGGTTGTAGAAGGTGACGTCGTGGTATAAGTAGGAAGAACGTCAGCCCGTCAGTCACTGAGTTAAGACTGCAGGGAAAAGTGTTGTATCGAGAATCGTGATTTAGAACCTTTCTCAGGCACGGTTCCAGATAGTCCACTCATATCCTAAATGCTTGGGCAAAATAGACGTTCTTGGATACGCGATGACTATCCAGAGCCGTGCCTGATCACCTGATCCAAACCCTAACCCATCCAGGCACAGAACTAGACCGATAGACACGGTTCTGGTTGCGATAGAAGCACCTGCGGGGCAAAATCGGATCATCGCGCATTAGACGGACGAGAGAGATTATGACCTACCAATGGCAACGTCTTGTAGGTTCTCGTTCACTTTGTCCAGAATTTCCTTCGGGGTCATGCCGATTACCAGCAAACCGCCCGCTACGGCGCCCGCACTGGTTCCCCCGAACCGCTTTGTCTTTTCCAAAATCCCTGCGTCATCCAAGATCTGGAATTGGAGGCAAATGGAAGCAAGGTAAACTAGCGATAGCAGTTGCCACTATTGTCAGAGGATTGCCATTTGGAACTGCAGGTGATGTCGTTCAGTTTAAAGAAATGGTCACTGCTGATGATTTATAAGTTCTTTGCAAACATCAGTCTCCCTTTTTTATATCAGTCTATATCATAGGTGTGACACTGGAGAGTTGTGCGTAACCACAGGGTTTATAACCATGATCTATTAATTGATATGCAAGTTAAGTGAAGACAAATTTTGACAATCCAGTGGGAAACAAAAGTTAGACAGAGTAAAGATAAGCTTGATGCATGGTTCCGAACAATTCTCCAGTGTCACTGACGAAAGGTAGTGTATACTACCTGAAACGTCTGACCGTTTCCAAAATCATATCCAATTGGCGAATTACTAAGTATTTTAGTGGTCGCTTCCTTTCTGAATATGTTCCTGAAAACGTTCTACCGTACCTTCACTGCGCCCAAGTGAGCGAGTCCCATTACCCCTCCACCCTCCATTACCAGGTTTTCAAAAGGAAAGTCATATTTCCTAAACCTGGTACCGTCGATAACAGGCAGCTTTGCAGGGGTGGAAGGCGTGGAACCATTGTTTCCCATTTTCCCGTTACCTGTAAATTTGAGGAATATGTGAGTTTTACAATACGACGTTTTGCAAGAAAAAAAATGCTAGTGATTAGAGTTCCTAAACATTTAGACAACTTTGTGTGCAAGAGTATCTCAAAATAGGAATTGAGTCATGAAATCTGATTCTGTACCTGTTGGCGTAACGCACGCGAGCAATTCTATAAAAGATCTCACAACTTGCACCAAATGGAATATCTCATGCCTACGTGAAATATTTTAAATTTACGACAAATTACAACAAACACTATATCACAGTACATACACATGGCCAAGTTCTCAAACCTCAGCATAGGTTTACAATTAAGTTTACCTATATATAGCTACTTGGGCAGCACTATGTCACGACAGGCGAGGAGGTGAACTGCAGGATAACTAAGGCCAGCAGTGCCTTTGGGAGACCTCGACGCAATATTAATGTCTGGGATCGAAGGGGAATCAAGCTCAGCACAAAGCATAAAATGCATACACTTCTCTATGCCTGAAAGACGTGGGCAGTGTACATCAGGCAAGCCAAACGGTTGGAACATATCCCCATACAACATGTGCACCGACAAGAATTCACTGCCTTGGGTATCACATCCCCGACACAGAGGCCCTTCCACCTACAAATACTCTCAGAGAAGGCCCAGCCAAGATGGGCAGGACGCGTCCGACCTATGCACGACCAAGGCAAACTCCAAATTCTACTGTATGAGCAAGGATATTAGCTGGACGCCCCAAGGACAGCCTTCAGGCAACACTGAAGAGACTGAGCATTCTAGTACGGAAAGCTAGCAAGACTCAGACATATATATTTACGTAATAATCACTCGACTTAAAATAAGATGCACAGATTCAAATTTACCCGGCAACTTCCAGGTTTAAACATCCAGTATGGCGTTTTTTTCCAATACATGACGGGTCGTGTGGCGTAACGGTAGAGTGTTCCACTCAGAACCAAGAGGTCCCGGGTTCGAATCCTGCCCGATCTTGTGCCCTTTGAAAAGGCACGACTTTCCTTATTTTACTTTACTTAGGTGAAAATGAGTACCTAGCTACGGTTAGGGACGTCCCTCAGATAGGAAATTAAATGGAGGTCCCGTGTTTGGGAAAGCCACAGCCCACGTACGTTAAAGAGCCCACCGCACTTATCGAAAAGAGTAGGGGACCTTCCCGGTGTGACTGGATCAAACTAACAGTCCTATGGCCGCACCTGGGGTCGTATTGAAGTCACCTGAGTTAGCACCGAATGGCAGCCGCTCCAGATTTACAGAACACATAATTGTAAGTTCCTCACAGTTCAGCCCTTGGCTGCGAGAATAGCCGGCCCAATTAATAACAAGAGTTCCGAGATCTCATACCTCCATGAAATATGGGCTTGATATGTAAATGTAAATTTCTTCTTTAATTATGCAAATGACCTCTGCATTAACATGATATATGCATCGTGATGCATGTTAACTTTTGATGAACTTACAAACGTCCCAAGTATGACATTTCCATCATTCACCACTAAGAAATTATAGAATTTTCCAATTAATTATGCAAATTAAGTCATCATTTGCATAATTAGTATCTGTTGATGTTCAGCCTGCCATAGGTTACATACATTACATGTATGAAAGTAGTATAATGTAAAATACTGTAATTATAGAATTTCCTCATTAATTATGCAAATAAAGTCCTCATTTGCATAAGTTGCATTTAATTATTACATCTCTCTCTCAGCTACCTACACACCGAAAATGATGAAAATACATTGTTCCTATCTGGACTTATTGGCTTTTAAAGATTTCGCCCGAAAGTGTCCTGCAGTTCCAGAACAAGCTGCTAGGGGGACCAAACCCACACCACTTATTCCTGATAGGAAAAGCTATCTGTCACCAAAACATCAAGACCATAGCATGTTCAGGACAAAAGATACAAAAACCGGAGGTTCTGCTGCAGTACCAAGGTCATCCACCAGGAGGCCCATATTTGACCATGACCTTTGTCTTACTAAGACTTATCAACATACCAAATATCATCATAATCCATAAAGGCATTATGAAGTTATGCTGACTACAAATGTGCGGAAGCACAAACACACAGACAGACACACAGACAGACAGACAGACACACAGACAGACACGCTAAAAGCAATACTTCCATTTTTCATGGAGGTAACAATAACATAACGTACGTCGTAGTCAAGTGTGTGCAAACCCCAATTGCTGTGGCAGAAAGGAATATGTCGTACCACGTTCGGGGGTTTTTATACCAAAAATGGGTGTGTGCACTTAAGACAATTGTACCTTTCACAGACAGTGGTCTAATGCCTCCGGCCAAAAAGGTTATGACAAGACAAAACCGTCGACGGTCTGTCGCGAGTCGGCAGTGCCTGATGTGGTCTTTCAGGTAAGTCCGACTTCTTGCACGTTGTGCCCGAGGCAAAAATATGGCTACGATTGCAACACACCCATGTCTAACAAAGCCATGGTTTGGCCCCTGTGACATTAGTCCTACACAACTAAACCACGACAGCCAGTTCAAAATATTCTCCCGATATTAGCGGACGTACGGAATCTCGGGGATGTGTGTGTAAAAGATCCAGCTGTTTTTCCGACGGAAAAGGCTGCCATAGGGTCTTCTTAACGGGCGGTTTCGTCATTGTCTCAATAATTAATCGTACAACAACAGAACTAGTCAGACGCAATCACGTCAGGCACTGTGGGGTGGTGGGCTCGTCACTGAATGCCATCCAGTAAATTTCTAGCGGCGACCGATTTATGAATAATTTATCAAGGCCCACGGACGAGGTTCTTTCACTTGTAGAGTAGCCAATTACCACTGATCCGGTGGCACAAGATGTGCGAAAACACGTACTTCACAACCATTGTTCGTCGATATAAAGCATTACAGAGAGAATTTTCGTAGGACTGCCATTACTTTACAACTTTGCAGCTTGTGTATTGAGAACGGGTATCTTCATAATTCTGCTGGCTGTTTGTAGTAGAACGGCACAATAAAACAGTTTTCAATACCATGACGACTTAGCAGTTAACACGCAATGAAGCCTACTTTTTACGCAGATTGTAGCACTATGTGATGTTACACAAACTAATAGTACATGTTTTAAGGAATTCACAGAAATGACAATGATAGATAATGTAACGCATAAACATTATACAGCACATGAAGAGTAACACTAATGTAGTCGTGTTTGGCAGGGTATGCATGGCAAGTTATAGTAGGCACATGTATCGGTTCAATCTTTAACGGGTAAGTTGACAGCAACAAGCAAGATGCATAGGTTCTATTTATACCTGAATCTATATGTAATGAGAAACATGAAGTTGCCGGGATTTAAGCTGCACAAAACATACAGAATTCGAAATCGTAGCTAGAGCATATCGTGCGCCACATGGGCCAGCACTCGCAGAAATAATCCTACAACACCTCATACAAGTTACATGTTCAGTCCTCGCGTGTTTCTTTTCTCTAAATTTATGACGCCTTGTGACGAAAAATATTGTCGCAGATCCGTGTCAACTGTCGTGCGATGCCGTTACGAAGTACGTTTGATCAGGCGACACGTGCACGACACGACACTTTACAGTTAAACAAACGCTCGTATTGTTCATAGTGAAGATTAAGGATAGTATACTTTACGATACGCGATACCACACACACACACACACACACACACACACACACACACACACACACACACACACACACACACACACACACACACACACCACGATACACACACACACACACACACACACACACACACACACACACACACACACTCGAACGCCTCTGAAAACATAACCTTCTTGCCGAAGGTAACTATGGCTAGTACCAGCGTTACCTACAATGGGGGCCAGACTCGTCAGGTGGCGGGCGGAGAGTTAACGCGCGCGCGCTCGGGCTTTGGGTGGCCCGTTCCCGGCACAAGCCCTCCCTGCAGTCCGCTGTGCCCCAGGTGCGCAAACCCTGTAGACCGCGCTCTGATACTGGATACGCAAGCCCCCTAAGTACGCCGACTCAACGAGTCTGGGGAAGTGCCCTATTTTCATCCCTCCATAGCAGAGGTGGGAAACTTGACGGGTAAAGATAGGTCGCTTCCCCAGATCGTTGAGGCGGCGGGACCTAGTGGGCTTGCGTATCCAGTATCAGAGCGCCGCGCACCTGGGGCCCAGCGGATAGCGGGGAGGGCGTGTGCCGGGGACGGGCTACCTAAAGCCCGAGCGCGTTAACTCTCCGCCCGCCACCTGATGAGTCCGGTCCCCCGCAGGGTAGCGTTACCTGGTGTTGAAGATCAACGTTCACAAACCTGGTCACTTGACGAACTTGAAGGGCCTAATACGGCGGGCTATAAAATCTGTGCAAAGCAGACAAAATCCGTCAACGGTCTGTCGCGAGTCGGCAGTGCCTGATGTGGTCTTTCCGGTCAGTCCGACTTCGTGATGCCCGATGGCAAAAATGTGAAGCCGCTCCCAACATAGTTTCAGTCGTGGGCGTTACAACTAACCTTTTATTTGACGGTGGAACCATGTTTATTGTTTGTGTGTGTTTGTGTGTATTTGTGTGTGTGTTTGTGTGTGCGCGTGTGTGTGAATGTGTGAGTGTGTGTGTGTGCCTGTGTGTGTGAGTCAGTGTGTGTGTGTGTGTGTGTGTGTGTGTGTGTCTGTCTGTCTGTGTGTGTGTGTGTGTGTGAGTGTGTGTGTTGAATTGAATTGAAAGAAAACATAAGTATAAAAATGTATCTGTGCTTAACTAAATGGCACTGTATATTAGAAGTCTTCGTTTCTTTATTACGTTTCTGGTTTTGTGTTTAAAACTAGATGTATTTGCCAAGCTGACCACAGTTTCTCTTGCAAGCACTAGGGGGCGCAAGTGATCCACCAAGTTCAGGGGTAGCCCATCATTGATCATAGCACGACTTCTTGCCTTTTGGGGTTGTCAATTTTGCATCACATCTGTGCTAGGGGTTGTATCTCCAGTAGGGACAGTCCATTATGCATGACCTGCTGGACGCCCTTCAGGAGGTGGAGTCTGGACAACATCACTCGGCTCCTGAAAAAATGATAGTTCGGTTTTCTTTTTAAATCGAAAAGATTTCACAATTTACAAGGCTATAATAAAACAATAATGTAAGAATAAACAGAACTTGTCCGCCCGGACAGTGCGTTTAGCACCAAGGACAGAGCCAGCCGTTTTCTGTCTGTTTCCTCTCGCGGCCCGGGGTACGTTAGATATGCCCGGGGTACGTTAGATATGCCCGGGGTACGTTAGATATGCCCGGGGTACGTTAGATATGCCCGGGGTACGTTAGATATGCCCGGCCGGGTACGTTAGATATGCCCTGGGTACGTTAGATATGGTGTTCAACCATTCTAACCCACAGATACACCGTATATACTGTGTTTGTGTAAGAACTCGATTTATGTTCCTTTACCAACCTGACTTAACAAGCCAAAAGACCATACCCCCCCCCACCACACACACAACACACACACTCTCTCTCTCTTTCTCTATCTCTCCCTCTTTCTCTCCTGTTCTCCTCTGCCTGCTGTCTATTGTGTCTCTTCTATCCCCCACCTGTCTCCTTTCCTCCTCTGCCTGCTGTCTATTGTGTCTCTTCTATCCCCTACCTGTCTCCTTTCCTCCTCTGCCTGCTGTCTATTGTGTCTCTTCTATCCCCTACCTGTCTCCTGTCCTCCTCTGTCTGCTGTCTATTGTGTCTCTTCTATCCCCTACCTGTCTCCTGTCCTCCTCTGTCTGCTGTCTATTGTGTCTCTTCTATCCCCTACCTGTCTCCTGTCCTCTGTCTGCTGTCTATTGTGTCTCTTCTGTCCCCTATCCCTTATTGTCCACGTCTATGTCTCCTATCCTCTATCTTACCCTCACTGTTCCTTTTCTTCTGTTCTTATTGCTTTGTTTCTGTGTTCGGTGTTGTTTGTTGTTGGGACGTACGGGTGTTGAATCCGCAGACCATGCGCACGGAGAAAAAGTTTTACGTGCACTTTAAGTTCTACAGCGTGTCTGCGTGCTCCCAATGCATTCCGTAGGATTCTGTACGGAGGCGATACTCGCCACGCACGGATGCCCATGTTTTTGCACGTAGACAGCACGCAGATGTACGTACGGCGGGTTGTGACCGAAGCTTGATACGTGTGTACGTGAGTAGCTACTTAAAGTGTGTGAGCACCTTGGCGTATGGATCCCCAAACGTGCACCACTTCCCTTTTGGACAGAAGCACTTAGGCCATGTTGATTTTATTATATGGATGGCATCCTCTGAAAACCTTAAATTGTATGCGAGCGTGCGAATAAAAAAAAGGTTTCTTGGTAAATAAAAAAAGTTGCTTTCATTATGAAATTAACGTGGTCAAGAATGTTGAACAAACGACACAGAGTATTGTATGGCGAATGATCTACTCTTCAAATTTATTTCTTTACATTTTTGTTTGATTTTGGCAACATTGGTATCGTTTTCAAATAATTTTTTTTTAAACTTACGGTATATATTTGCTCATTTTGCAACTGTTTTGTACGACGGTATGGTTCAAAACTATATTTTTTTGGAAACGGCCGAAAATCCATGCGCGCGCGGATGTCATCCATATAATCAAATCAACATGGCCTTACCTGGGCACAATGCATAAGTAAAGGTTCATCTCCCCCTCAATACTATTGACTGCCCAAAAAATGCTAACAGGTTTCCAACTATTCCTTTATACTAGCAAAGAGGTAGCATAACAAAGATTGGATTTTTCAAGATTTATTTTATAGCACTCTCCATACAAGCAAGCCTTAAGCATTTAGTTTACACATTCGAACCCAAACATGGACGTTATAATTACTTTTATATAAATATGTAATTTATATATTTATACCTTTGGTTTGTTTCCACAACAGAAACTTTGCAGATTGAGTAGCGTTAAATGTTGTTGACTTTACGTCGTATAAGTGACCCACCCTACTCCTTTACCAGGAATTTATAGTAACCACATGTAATGTGTATTGATATTGTTCGATCATGTAATAACAAATTTTGCGGTTTTTTTTTTTAATTTCTATACCTTAAAATGACGCAGTGTTGAATAATATGACCAGTATCTTAACCACATTCCCCCAAAGCAAGACTTGAATAGACTTGGTCCCAAATATAGTGCAGCAGTAGACTTGTGAATAAAATGGTAATTTCCATTAAGATTTCAGTGTGCATAGAACACTGGTAATCTTTCATATAAGGTTAATCAACTTTACTTACAGACATTGTCGTCTCAACAATAAATTAATTACATTCCGTGTTGAATTCGGTAAATTACTGCTTCCTTTAAAATATCCAAGTGCCAATCACTTTTTACATCAGATATGTCGTTGATGTGACTTTCTCTTGATTGTATCGGTTTCCAGTACATTTAAAGCCAATCATCTGATCTACATCTATATGAAATCAACAATCCATGGATAGGGGACTATAATCAAAATGTATAGCATTGATGCAAAATTATATACACAGTGCCATGCTTTGTACCTTTACCTTCCAAATCAAAGGTGTCAATAACATTGTACTGCCGTACAATGTATGTGCTAATGATTTATTTACAAATGATCTCAATCCAGTCTGATATGGGGCTCAGTGAAGTCAGTCTAATTAACAAAAGCTCGTGATCTCCCAACTTTTTATTACAAAGGCCAATCCTAGTATTGTACAGCCGTACGTACATGTATACTACGCAAGATATGTCTTAGTCAAAAGTTAGGCCACAGTAAGTACATTTTATGGATGACATCCTCCGCAGACTCCAAATCTAATGCGAGCGGGCGAAAAAAAAAGCGGGCCCATAAAAACAAGGTTCTTACATTGTTAAATTTTGACTCAATCGTTGTACAAATGGTCTTGATTCAGTGGGAACATCACATGTACACAGCCAGCACCACATATCACTGCATTAAAGTAAGAAACAAAACATTAAATCAGAGCATTTTCTTGTCTCCTCTCTTCATAGTTATCTGCCATCCACCTTCCGGCATACATCTTTGCCCATTTTCGGCATGTTGACCACTGTCAGAGGGCAACAAGATTTCTTTTTTTTTTTCCAAAATCAGGCTAAAATTAATGCGCGCGCTGATGCCATCCATAAAAATACTTGCTGTGGTCTTATCTCATGTCCAGCCTTCTCAAACTACTTCGAGAGTCATCTGCGTGAACCTGTCCAAAACAATCGACTGTCTAGTTTCCATCTAGTTTCAGTTAAATGTGAACAATACAATTGTACAGCCGTGCAATGCGGGTTCATCACATGTGGTCTTATATCCAGTCTGATCTACACCTGTGTCTCAGCTGTATGGGTCTGACCAAAACACTCGTTACCCTCATCGCAGTTGCAGTAGTGCCGAGTGTTACGCGCTGGAGGCGCGGCGGCCCTGGCCTCGCGAGCGGCCTTGGCACGCCTGTTCTTCCGCTGCTGTGCCGCCGAGACCTTGCCCCGCCCCTTCTCCCCCATCATGGCGGAGGTCGCGCTGACAAACACGCCTGCCGTGAAGCTGAGCATCATGTACATGATAGTGAAGCCGGACGCGAAGAGGAACAGCGGCCCCACCAACTCGCTCGGCGTGGCGAGCACGGCATAGCTGATCTCTCCCCACGGCAGGAACGTCAGGCCGATTGTGGCCGCGGACAGGGACCGGAAGGTCTCCACGTACGGGCAAAACAAGAGATAGCCTGGGAAGACAAACAATGGGAGAGCGTGACGGGTGAGCAAGTGTAACAAAACGGATCGAATGTACATGCACGTACATGGCACCCGGTAGTAGGAATACAAAGCGGACGGAAATCTTCAGGTTACCCCGTTGCATAAGGCTAAGAATAGAATAGTCTGGTCATGCTTTATTTGTTTACAACGCTTCAATCAACACTGCAATCAAAAGCCCCCGAGAACTGATGTCCACTCTTCACCAAAGAAAGCTTTGAGAAAACAATAAAGTACATGGGTGAAAGGCTATTGTAAAGGCTGGTAACAGTTCATCAGCTCACCATCGAACAACGGAAAGTTCTAAAATAAACTGCAGGATCTTAAAACTTTAATAGAGCGCTACGCACAGACCACCAACTCACCTAATATACTAAAGCCCGTGACGGTCAGGATGAAGATGGCCAGGCTGCCCAGCAGCTGCATGCGGATGTTGAGGAGGGTATCTGGAAAAGAGACAAATACGAGTAAGAGACAGCTACACACAGAGGCCCAGTGAAATCATTGCGGCGCTAACATACGTGACTGCCAGCTTCCTATCAGTACTCACCCAGATACGTGCGAACCCGGGCGCCAACCCTCCCCTATCAGTACTCACCCAGATACGTGCGAACCCGGGCGCTGACCCTCAGCAGGCTGCAGATTTTTACCAGGTTCAGCCAGATCACCATTGCGAGGGCGGCGGTGAACTGGACAGTCCAGAAGGCCACATCGGACAGGTCCACGAAACTGCGTTGTTCTGAATATAAAACGTTACATAATTAGCCAGGTTAAGATATTATTTCAAAATTCCCTCTTCAAACAACATTTCAATCATAATTATAATTGAAGCAGAAATAATGCAACGATTATTATATGTAAGCATGGAACGTAGACGGCAAACTACGCACCCTTCTGCAGTTCCTGGCTGATGAGCGTCTTTGCTTTCCCCACGAACGCGTCCTTCGACGCCATCGCCCAGATGACGTAGAGTGACGCCACGACCGACGCGACCTCCACGACGGTCCAGACCTGGAGGATGAAGGACCTTCCTTCCTTACGCGCGTTCTTCACCAGCCGGATGGTGACGTACAGTAGGCAGGCGACGAACACTGCCTTGGCCACGAAAAGGATGGTGGGGGCCATGCCCTGCGCGGTCAGTGGGAATGTGGACACTTTGAGGGTCGCGATCGCCCCCGCTGACGAGGGGAACTAAAAAAGCACGGACACTGTGCTGAATAGGTTGGCATTGACGTGGTGCAGGGTCAGGTCCAGCACGAGAGCGGTCGTGTACTGGTCGATCCACCGGTTTGCCTCCAGGATCCTCAGCGTTTCCATCATTTCAGCTTGCATCTCGCCGAGGTTGACGCGGTAGCCGGGTCCGCCGCAAATTTCCGTCTCGTAAACGGTCGTCGCCTTTCCGAACGGTCGTCGCCTTTTCTCAGAACGGTCGTCGCCTTTCGGAGCGGTCGTCGCCATTTCCGAGCGACCGAACTTCAGTTCCGAATATCCGCGGCATGTTCGGGACTTCCCGGAGTTCTTGGAATGTGTGAATCGCACTCAGTCCATAACATGGCGACCGTAGGCGGGCCAGAAAAGTAACTTGTCTCCTCAACTGCTGATTTTATAAGATCAGCATACGATCCTAGGCCTGGATCTTCTCCAGCCTATTCTTGTTTCCCTTCGCCAGCAAACTGAAGAAGGGTTCATATAATGCCGTTTATACAAATGACAAATGAATCTTCAACCAAAAACAAACATAGATTCCGTCCCTGTGCTATATTTCTCAATCCCTGTGGTATGTATTCCTTTCGTTTACGTAAAATTCATGTAGGGTTAATAAAGGACCTGCTGTTTTAGAAGGGGGACAATGTCTTACTTTGACAGGAGTTTTGACAAACTTGTAAAGCTATTTTCATCCCGAAATGTCTATGTTTTGTTACCTTGCTGAATGTTAATACTTGACACATTCACCACTGCACTGTATGTAAATACGACACATTCACTGGGTAGCACATCAATGCCATGCTGGTGACAAGTGTGAAATGGCCTGCCATGCTGGGCAAGCACTGAGACAACAAAATAAAACCCGGCTGTGGTGGAGTTGTGAGTCAGTCAGTCAGGACATAATGTCCTTGGTCAGAGTAAATGCCTGCATGTGTGATGGTGCTTCCGAATGAATGTTTCTGAGTCAGACCATCCTGCAGCATTCATAAATTACATGCTCGTCACAATGGGCTGTTCCAAAAATACATGTGGAGTTTTTCTCGCCCCCGTTTCAAATTCAGGCAATGTATGAAAACCTACAAACGTTCTAGTTCAGAGGGTTTTTTTTTTCAAATAATGTTTATTCGCATTTCAAAAGGAAACAAAGAAAAAAGGGAGAGGACATGTTCACATACAAGAAAAATAAATACCCAGAGACATTCGAGTTCAGAGTTACCCAAACCCTTCCCGTTCCAATCGAGAATTTCTCAAACACTAACCTAGTTTTAACCTAGATAATTCAACCCCCGGAACTTATAATTATAATACATGTACTAGCACCCACGCAACTTCAATCCACCTAGCCAAGTTCTGGCCCGTCTTCGGTCGCGATGTTATCTTCAGGAAGTGTGATTTCACACATTCAAAGAACTCGGGGAAGTCCCGAACATGTCGCGGATATTCGGAACTGAAGTTCGGTCGATCGGAAATGGCGACGACCGCTCCGAAAGGCGACGACCGTTCTGAAAAAAGGCGACGACCGTTCGGAAAGGCGACGACCGTTTACGAGACGGAAATTTGCGGGTCCGCCGTACGAGCCAATTGTCCCGTGGACCACGTGACTGAATGTCGTGGGCGTCGACTCCGGAAAGGACGCGGCTGCCTCACCTGCTATCCCGCTGACGTATGGCATCACGCGCGTCTTGTTGGAGTGGAGAGCCGGCTGTGGAACGTCGCACTTGCCTGAGAAAGCAAAATATAAATTACTAACAAATCTAAACTATCCAAACTACACTTCTTTTGATTTCTAATTCATGGATTATTGCACCCATTCACTTAAAAGAAACTGTTAATGCATTGGTTTATAGATGTATTGTTTGATTGATTGTACCTGTGCGAGCCCTGATCTGCCCGAGGCGGACCGGTCCCACACGGTAGGCAGGCATGTCGCTGATGAACACACTGTCCCTCCAGTCCAGCGCGTCGCCGTTGTACTGATGTGTCGGGTACAGCTTACGCGCGAACGCACCTTCAAGCCAGGGCAGCACATCCCGCTGTGTCTTGACCTGGAACAAAAGTGACTCGTTAGTGAAAAAGGTGCTGCACTAAATTGCGATATGCTTTCTGAAGACATCTTAAAAACATCTGCCTCAGAAAGTTTTCAAGACTACGAAAATTAAGATGAGGAGATCACATTAGGACTTAGTCAGGGTAGTAAACGCAAGCGATCTTACCAAGTTGGTGCCGTTGGAGAACCCAGCTTTAAGCCGTTGGTTGATGGCAGGAGCGGAAGGACTCCACACCTCATGGACCATCAGGATGGCAGCAGTGATGATGATGATACCCAAAATGCACTGCTTGCCGTTGTTGGTTAGCTGTAGCCAGTTCTTCCTCTCAGCGCGCTGCTGCTTCAGCTGCTCTGTCTCCTGCAGCTCTGACCAGGCGGCCAGCGGCTCGGCGGGGAGGGTCTCTGCAAAAGAATGTGATCAAATGTTAGAGCTGTGACGTAGTCTTTCTTTATTTTTCTTTGCGCGTGACGACACCATCGCCATGCTGGTTGGCTAATCATGGAAGAGTCAGTTTACGAAAGTCACACCTTGAGAACTAAGGGCGAGATGACCTTCGACGAACGTGACCGTGTGTGGTGTGTATGTGTGTGTGTGTGTGTGTGTGTGTGTGTGTGGTGTGTGTGTGTGTTTGTGTGTATGTGTGTTTGTGCGGCGTATGTGTGTGTGTATGTGTATGTGTGTGTGTGTGTGTGTGTGTGTGTGTGTGTGTGTGTGTGTGTACATATTAAAATGTATAAAACTTGCCATCGACAGGTTGACGTTTTCCTGCCTCGACATCCTCGTCCTTGTCGTCGGTGTCGCTCTTCTTCGCGCGACAAGCACAGAGGACTGAGGTCCCGAAGGCCAAGATAACAGCCTTCAGCAAAATTAGAAACAAACAAAAGCAAATAAACTTAATGAAACGAATCCAATTGACGGTCTCTATATGTGTAAACCAAGGTACAAGATAAGGTGTGCCTAGAGTAAACTTAGGTATATAAATAAAGGCCAGGAAAGAAATAATATTGAACAAAAACACAGTTCTCCCTGTGTTTGGTGTTTGGAAGAACAAAGATTAAAAGTAGTGATTAAGCATGTTCACCTCTGCTGGTTGGACCACCACCATGGACTGTAGGAACGACAGTCCGAACGCTGTGAGCCACTGGATGGACTTGTCCCTGCCCCACTCCATACTGTACAGCAGCAGGAAGAACCCAGAGGCCAGGGTGGTCAGGACCAGCAGCGTCCAGCCCACGTACACGGACCAGTAGGGCAGCTGCAGGCCGGAAGACTTCGGCACGCCCTGAGGTGGAGACGAGACATTAAGTCTATTTAAAGACATACATATACTATGTAGCCTGAGGGCCATCCTTCTTTAGTATAGTCTTGTAGGACCAGAGCGTAGCATATTTGGGTCTTTTGCGAGGAAGAATTAATATGTGGTTTCCACCTCTATCTATCAATCTATCCATTCATCTATGCTTATCTGTATACTAGTACCTATCTTTCTACCTACCTACGTATCTATCTGTTTTCTATCAATCTATGGCTTGTTTAAATGGCATGAATTCTGACCAGATAGTGAGATTAACGCTGTACCGTTGGGCGGCATCGGCGAAAAATCTGCACGATGATGAAGTTGACGGGGAACACCTGAAGAGTGGTCCAGAGGCTCACCAACAGCGTCTCCGCAGTCAACTGTGCCAAACAAAGATCCGGTTACTTTCAACAAAGTATATTATAACCACTTCTGTTATTCGGATCTTCAGGGCTCACCATTGAGCTTCACTCAATTGAGAAGGGAGTGATACCGACATCCATCAACATTTGAAATGTTCATTGCGTCATGCATCCGTTGGGTCACAATATCTCAGACTCAGTCAACATTAGGTATGTTTCAATTACATTATGCTGGGTGCAATTACCGTAGCGAAAGACAGAACTTACCTCGACGGATCCGATGGTGAGCACGACGCTGGATGCCCCCTGCCCGGCCCCCCTGAACCACATGGCGCTGGTAATCATCTTACAGAACAGGAGGCAAAGGCAGCACGACAGGCGCTAGAATATGGGAAAGTACAGTAATTAATTTACATGGCAATACATATATATGCATAATGTGCATTGATAATAATAGTATAATTGAAGCCCCCAAGCAGTGTTGGGGGCAAATATTTGTCAGGGGTAAAAAAAGAAACAAATGGCATGTCACAGGCCCCACCTGCACGCGGGAGAAGTAGCTCTTGGGGCGTGACGTCACCACGGAGAGCCAGACGTGCCCGTCCTTGAACTTCTCCCTCAGCTTGAGGCTGAAGCGCTGACCCAGGGAGACGTCCGTCTCCGCTGTGGGGGGCAGGGTCCGCTTGAGACAGCCGTCTCCGTGCTCCACCCCCAGCCAGTCGTTACACACGAACTGGGTTCTGCGGAAAACAATACAAACGGTCTCTTAGCAGCCCAAGTGCCTATGACGATCGCCCAAATCATGGTAGACAGATTATATTTTACGGACAAGGAGTCTCGGTAGCTACTTTCAAAACTTCTTGATGATAGATGCGAGAAACATGTAATTTTATTACATGGACAAGAAAGATAATACCAAGGAGATTAGCATTGTTTAAAGCTTTATAGTACTTTATAGTATGTCTCTCGGATCCATGTAAATCACACGACGTACCTACAATGATTTTTTCGGCGACGATATATATCACCTTACGTCGTATGTTTCAGAAGAGATGGGTTCAATACTTCAAGATAAATACTAACATGGTAATAAAACATTGATAACTTATTGAAAAAAAGGCAATACTCTTGTGTCCCACCAGGAATGAAGAAGTAAGTAAATAAAGTGTTACTTTTTGTTCGTCCGCAGGTCTGTGACCTTCACCCTCTCCAGGAACCAGGAGGCATGGCGACCCTCCCCGGAGTTGTCGTGCCACACCGTCAGGCTGGTCAGACCGCCCAGCTTCTGCGGGGTCGTCAGGAGGAA
Source organism: Branchiostoma belcheri (assembly GCF_001625305.1). Classification (NCBI taxonomy): domain Eukaryota; kingdom Metazoa; phylum Chordata; class Leptocardii; order Amphioxiformes; family Branchiostomatidae; genus Branchiostoma; species Branchiostoma belcheri. The sequence continues at coordinate 40,098 of NW_017802969.1, forward strand.
CGTGTTCACGCCTCCGGTTTGGAAGGTCTGCAAAAAAGGAATGTGATGTAATGAATATTACACGTCATTCATCGAAAGGCTTGGTTTCGGGCTGCTCCGCCGCGTGCGCATGCCTGCGAAGGTGGTGTGTTACACCGAAGGGCGGTTGTACCGGTTATGCAGAATACAAAAAAAGAAAGAAGATGCAGGGCCTGCAAAAAATGAATGTGACGTAATCAGTATCATGACGTATCATTCATTGAGTTAAGGAGACCCAATGAAAGGAAAATGGAGTATTGGCTTTATTACATGCTTGTAAACATGAATCTAAGGAAAAATTGTTTTGCGTTCGAAAGAGAGACAGAGCTAGGGGCGTTAGGAGAACGACAATAAGAAAGAAAGGAAGGGAAGAGGGAGGGGCAGAGAGAGGAGAAATGGAGAAAGTTAATAAAGATACCGTTACTCACCATGTCGTCCTGCTGAAACGACCTCGGGCCCGTGCTGCCCTTATCTCCTGTCAGGACGAAGACGACCTTGGACCTGGTCCCGGCTCCCCAGTCGTGCCCGGTGTCCACCCGCACCAGGAACCGGCTGCGATGGCGGCGGCGGTTGCCGTGCACGTTCTTGATACTCCACTGATACAACAAAAAAGAGGCATAGGTCTTAGATAAAGCACGCTAGGATGTCAAATACTACCCTGACGTCGTGAATGATGGAGACGATAAACCTGCTCAGTTCGTATGGCCTAATTTGGTAAGAAGCTCATAAAGAGCATGTGTGGTATGGCGTGTTAATAAGTTGGTAATGATATGTGTTTTACGACTCCAGGAAAAATAGTCAATATATGTATATATATATATAGTGGAGATCCTTCTAATAAACAAATAAACAAACGTTTATGTACGGAGGGCTGACGTCAAAGACAATGAATAAACTGATTGCAGCTATAGAATGCTCCTACTGAGGACAATAGATGTACACTGGGAGAGCGAAAGAATCCCAACAATCCCGACATCTCAACAGACAACACACCTTCTGCTCGTCTGCCTTGTCCTTCCTGCGAGCGGGATATATCATGACGAAGTACATCCCCATCACCACCACCATGGTGGTCCACACGGCGTAGTTGTTGACCAGGTCCTTGAACTTGGAGAAGACGGTCTTGAAGTCGATCCTGTTGGGTTCGGTCCCCCCGGAGGTGCCGAACCCCGTCAGGTGGTCACACAGGCAGACGGTGTGGGCCAGGGTGGAGGCCGGGCTCACCTGGAAAATTAATGCGCGAGTTAATACTTACAACGATGTCTTTAGTTTACAAGATATACATTCAGGCACCCAAAATTGTGAAAGACACTGGTCTCAGTACAAAGGTAGCAGAGTCTAGCGCCCTGGACCGTGTAACAGAGTGGCACTTGTCGGAAGGAAACAAGGGACCATATCCTAGCCTAGGTACGTAGGCAGGTGGGAAGGTGCTAGAACTTCGAAAAAGCCCAAAGTGGATAGAAGATGAAATTTTCCAGGAAAGGAACACTTTCTTTTCGGCGCTTATGCCAGTTTTTTTTTTACCCGACAGCCGTCTCTTTTCCATGAGCCCAGCTCTGCGTCTATCCCGGGATCCCAGAACACGCAGTCCAGCCGCGTGATGTCCACCGAGTAGGAACATCCCTCTGGTGGACAGCCTGGACAGATAAGGAAACGGAACACAACGGGCATAGCCGTGAAAAACCCAGGAAGGCACGGATAACTACATGTGCAGAAACATTCATACATCACTTTACGGTGCGTACACCATGATCGGGAGAATCATCAGTTTTTATCATCCTGTAGGACCATCTGTTCCGGGATAAAATATCAGTAATAGCTACATTTCGTATTACTATGAGATGTAAATTTCGGATAAACTCATCGGCATTTCCTGCACCGACACATTAAATGCAATATGTATTCAAACCCCGGCCCGTATTAGTGTCACGTATTTTATCATTAGTCACAGATGTCATTTTCACACGTACCGGAAACTAGCCTCCTTGTAGTTGCAACTTGCCTTCAAATATCAGAGTTATCAACCAAGAATTGAGGATTTGAAAAACTCGTATTTCCCCAGAACTATCGTAGACTGGAACTCGTTGCCACCAAGCACAGTTGGGGCATCATCACTAGAAAGCTTTAAACAACTCCTGCAATTAATGTGCAGAGATTGAGCGTAACAAGTCGTTACGTGATATAGCTAGCTGCCGCTGCGCCACGTGCCTGCGAAGCTGGTGTGTTACGCCGAAGTGCGGTTATACCGGCTATACCGATACAGAAGCTGGTGTGTTACGCCGAAGTGCGGTTATACCGGCTATACAGATACAGAAGCTGGTGTGTTACGCCGAAGGGCTGTTATACCGGCTACAGATACAGAAGCTGGTGTGTTACGCCGAAGGGTGGTTATACCGGCTATACAGATAACAGAAGCTGGTGTGTTATGCCGAAGGGCAGTTATACCAGCTATACCGATACAGATACAGACAGATACATGCTATCAATTTGAAACTTTAAACCACATTGGTGTGCCCAGTGGTTGGGACGACAGTGGGACTAACTACAGGGGCACCGGCGGGCGCCACATTGACGCTGTCCTTGTGCAGACCGGGGTAGGGTGGCGGCTGCTCGATGGCAACAACTTCGTGAGCCGGATCGCCGTGAACCGCCCGCTGCCATCTGCTCGTGTAAGTACTGCCGGGCGACCACCTGCAGCGGTAGTAGTGATTGGTTTATTTCTCATTCATGTACATTTTGTGATATAAATATAATAGAAAGCGAAGTCCACTTTATTGTAGAGTGTCCACTGTACAGTGATTTATGTAACACCTCAGTTTATGAAATACAGTTAGAACAAAAATATATAAAGTTACCTCTAAAAAAGGATGACATGTTCCTACATGTGATGTCTTTAGATAACTATGATGTAGTAGAAAAACTCGCATACAAATGTCTCAAGAAGAGAAAAGAAACATATACAGTTTAGGCATAGAAAGAAAGAAATAGCATAGTTTTCCTAATCCTTATTTGTAACTCAAGTAGTGCATTTAACCCCACTGGGGCATGACTATATATGCAATAAACTTCATGTTCGAGGTTCATTAAAAACATTTACAGTCTCGCAGTGCGCATTATGACCCGCACACAGAATCGTAATACTAATGATACTACATTATTCACAACTGATTACGGACATCTAAAAAGAATTGTATGGATTGAAGTTTATTTAACACGTTAATTACGTAAATAAAATAAAAATACATATTATCAATACAGACTTATTACTGAGTTATCATAACAATTAAAATACAATAGCTAAAACCATGCGTCAAGATAAGAATAGTATGATACATTCGAGATGATAATTAACAGACATAAAAATCGTGATGAGGGCCGACATCGTCTACAAGATACCTTTGACCCAGTGTTGACGTCACACTTCAAAGAAGCCACGTGACAAGCCTCACTGGGTCAGTCTACTGAGGAAAACTGACTGGTCAAAAGCTCTAGGTGAGAGAACTTTGTTGTGTTGGATTAAAAGTTTTAACTTTTAAAAGTGTGGGGTCGTGTGGCGTAGCGGCAGAGTGCGCGACTCGGAACTTTGAGTCCCGAGTTCGAGTCCTGACATGCCACCGATCTTGTGCCCTTGGGAAAGGCACTTTACACGGCTTTCCTCACTTAGCTCAGGTGTAAATGAGTATTGTCCTGTCATGTATTTGTCCCCTGTGTTGGTGGCGGCATTAATATAAGTTGAAAAAAGTTGAGTGTGTCGTCACCACGTCTGGTGATTACATGTTGGAATAAAAAAAAAAAAAAAGGTTTTAACTTTAAACAGACACATAAAAATCTTCAAGTCACCTGTCCAACCATGTTGAGGTACTCCTGCTTGCTCTCCTCGCTGGCTTTCGGCTTGTAGGCCGTGCCGAAAATGGCGACGCCCAAACACACGACGGACATGGCGACCAGCGCCCACGGCCACGCTTCATCAGGAAGGGAAAGTTTGTCCAAAATAAGTGTGTGTGACAACTATTATACATCATGGTCTACTATTGAGCAATATTAAACTACAGAACTTGGGTAGACAGGAATGTCAAAGCAAAACTAGAAAAAGTAACGAATATCTGCAATGCAAATGCATGATGTTTACCTTCACGTGTCATCAAGAGGCTAAAATAAACACTTCTGCTGTGAGAGATGTGCCTTTCTAATTTCTGTGCCTGAAGCTCAACCAAAGTAAAGTCCTCCGAATTTACTAGTTGTGTCATGTTTCTTTTGTCCCTGTTGGTTTTGTCATCTTCCTACTCCCCAAGCAGAGGTTTGGGTTTGGTGTTATTTTAGCATGTTTTTAGGCTTTTTTATCGGAGTTTCTCTTTTGCAAAGGATTTTTTTCATCAAACCCAAGTGAGTTTTTTTCCACCAAACCCAACTCGGGAAAAAAATTCAGTGCAAAAGAGAAACTGCGATTTAAAAAAAAGCATTAAAACACGCTAAAAATAACCCCAAACCCTTGCTTGGAAAGTATCATATTCCCTCCTCACGTCTGCTTGATTTTGTGGCCTCACCTCGGGCATCTCCCCGGCTGTCCACTTATCAGAGCGGAAACACTGTGACCTCACACCCGTCGAGTAGGATCGCTCCTTGTGACGTCATACAAGGAAGTGATTACAGAAAACCCAACCCGCTCGTGCTTAGGTGATTATCACAGAAAGGGGAAGTCCTGTACACAGACAGGACTGAGGAAATATTCTCGATTCAGTCAGAGTAGAGACAAGTTGTATTCTGCACCATGGAAGTGTTCCCTACAACCAGTATAGGACAGACGTTAATACGTGCCATGTCACTTCTCGGTGTACTGCTATGCCTGTATCCAGCGGTCTCAGGTACGTTACGTGAGCTCTTAAATTGTACTTGTCTCGGTAGGGCAGGATAACAGGAACACTTGAAAGATAGTTTCTTTCGACATACTTTGAGGTCTACATGTTTTCAAATGCCAATCCGTGTATAACATAGTAAGAACTTTAATGCGCGACAGTTGTACATGGTACAATATATATAACACCATGGTCCCCTCCCCAATACTAATGTAAGACACTGTCCCAATAAGCGTAATGTGTGTGTTAGGGGCTCTGATGTGTTTGTAGTGATGGGAACAGATACTGAAAAAAACGAACTTGATTTAGATGTTTTAAAGGAAATATCTCAATGATTTATGATGTAAATTTATCGGATTAATATTTGAGGCTCGACAATTTTCTCCAGAAACGTGTATTGTCACGGAAATGCTGGTTCCTTTCTCTTGCTGCTATCACGCATGTGGATAGGATCAATTTCAGTACTTGTATTTCCGCATCAATTGTAAGCCATTGTAAGCGATACAAATGTAACAAAGTTGTCTCACACTCTATCTTTGCCGAACCGTCCCCTATCAATCAAAATTGATAGATGTCTCATATCATATCACTGTACAGACGCTTGTTTCTAGTACTGTGCAGGGTAATGTTTATTATATGGAGGTTTCAGGAATGTTTTAAAGATATATTAAGTGAGGTGCTGTCTTTTATAGAACACTGTTATCTGTTCTAATAAGTTCTTCAAGGAGAGATACAGATTTTGAAACGATCCACTGTCATAGGAAATCGAAAATGGCCAAAAGTTAGCATAACAACAAAAACGTCAAAATTCCCAGTTTGAAAATTAAAAAGTAAGTCGAAAGTAAAATGTATGTAAACGTATGTAAAATGATATGACCAGTTACGGATTGCTATGATTTTGCCCCGAAGATCAAATAGAAGCCAGACTGTAGTAAGAATCGGCCTGTGTAGACCTTGGCTATAGTCTGGCTTCCAGGTTATACAGGGAAGTTGTGCTATGTGTACTTCTATTCTATCGCCTACAACAGGCGGAGAGAATGAGGAACTAGCCTTCATCAGGCCTTCCTACGGGGGCACAGAACCTGGTAAAAAAAGGGAAATACTTTGCCAGGAGAGTCAGTCCAAGGAAGGGTTAATTTTCCCCTTCTGAAGGGGGCAAATAAACTCTACGCTGGCTAAACTCCCTTAAGTCAATTATTCTCCCTATTGGCTAAATTTTACTTTTTTCGAACCCGCGTTGTTAGTCTGGTGGAGACTAATGAGGAACACTGTACATGAGTCAAGAGTCAAGAATAGACCTAGGCTCACAGGCTTTGATCTTCTGGTTTTCAAACTTACAAGGTGTACTTCTCAGTGTGGGTAAGACATCAACATTCAAGAAAATAAAGGATTCAAATAAATTATGACTTATCGCCAATATTTTTGAAGTAAAATACTGATAGCTGTTGTTTATAATGTGTACGGAAAAATGCCCACATCTGTGACATGCCTCAGTTGGATCACAGTTATTTTCCCGAAGCATGTTGTTATCACATAGAAACTCATTTGTATCACCCGGAGTAGAATCCTACAAAGGTAAGACATCCTGTGTTTCAAGTCATTATGTTCAAATTGTTATGAACTATGTACGATTACTTAATAGGTTCCAATCATATTTCCGTACTTTGCATTATACAATAGAAAAACCATACAATAGAAATACTTTGTGAATTTATCTCCAATTGCTTCAAAAAGAGAGAAGAAATCCTCAATGCCTAGATTAGTTTATTCTCTAGTAGTTGTTAAGACTTTTACGTCACTCTGTTATTCTGTTATCCTTGTATCCTATGTATCATGTTACTCAGTATGATGTACATGTAACATCACACTCTGATGTATGCATTTAGCCCCATGGGCATGATTCAATTCATTATTTTGTGTTTATTTATTTTGATGTAGTGCTTGTGCCGTGCATGTCATGTTTGTGTTTTTGTCTTCCTGTCAAAATTGAATTTAAAAAACGTGAAAAATCATTCTTGGCCCATAGCCACGGTCAATGGCGCATGTCAGCCCTCGTTTGCCAAAAATCCCAACACAGATTACATCTAACGATACTGTTTACTCCCAAACACGAACTGAGAGAGAGGAGGGCCTGCAAGCCCTTTTCCGTAAGGCGTAATCAGGCCGTTTTAGACTTCGTAATTCGTAGGCAGCCTCCGCAAAAATCAACGTAATTCGTAATTGGACATTAGCCGCAAATCGTAAAGTCGTAATCAGCTCTGAAACTTTAACGTAATTCGTAATAGGCGGCGAAAAATTTGCGTAATTCGTAATCACTACTCCCCCTTGCAGGCCCTCAGAGAGAGGTCGTAAGAAAACATAGAAAGTTGTCCATGCGTAACAACCCTATACACAGACAGACAAAAGGAAGAACTGCCTGGGGCATCATGTTGACCTTACAGACAAACGTACATGTAGTAGTACAGTAAGGTATTGTGTTGACTAAGACAGCCAGTCTAACGCTGCAACTAATAACTGAAATGCTATTCAGTATATGTCCCTCTGTTTACTTTGGGCCTCGTGGCACTATTGACTAATAGTGATGATATTTGAAACAAGTCAGCATTTCTCAAAGGTAAACTACTCAGGTTAGGGATATTTTTCGGGCTCTCAGTTCCGGATTCTTTGAACTTTTGCTTCGACACCTGTGAGTTGACTTGTCATGCGTAATTGTTAACGTCTGACATAACAAAAGGTTTGAATGAATTCATTCTCGCATGTGTAGATGAGTCTATATTTTTGTAGTGATGTGTTAAAATACTCTCCAAGCAGAGGTTTAGTTTATTTTTGGCGTGTTTTTAGGCTTTTTTAATCGGGGTTTCTTTTTTCCATTGGGTTGGGTGAAAAAACATTCCAATGCAAAAAAAAGAAACCCCAATAAAGAAGCCTAAAAACACGCCAAAACCCAAGCCTCTGCTTGGAGAGTAGTCTTAAAACACAAACCTGTACCAATGGCAATATGAAGAATAAGTTAGACGTGTAAAAAACGTCAAATATATTAATATATATCTATATATATACAAAAATTAATATATTTTTATATCTATCTATCTATCTATCTATCTATCTATATATATCTATATATCTATATCTATCTATCTATATCTCTCTCTCTCTCTCTCTATATATATATATATATATATATATATATATAGAGAGAGAGAGAGAGAGAGAGAGAGAGAGAGAGAGAGAGAGAG
>NW_017802969.1:48224-68314 GCF_001625305.1 Branchiostoma belcheri
CATGCCATTATAGCATGTCCTCATAAATTATGCAAATGAGGTCCTTATTTAAATAAGTTATGTTTAATTATGTTCACCTTCACATAACTTTCAAATATCCCATGTATGAAATTCCAGGGGCAGTTACCACTATGTAATTATAACATTTTCTCATTAATTAGGCAAATTAAGTCCTCATTTGCATAATTGATACCTGCCTGTATTTCTGCCGTTCTTGATTACATATGACACAAGCTTGATTAGTCCTATCATGGAATGCAGCTGATTTATAGAATTTCCTCATTAATTATGAAAATTACATTAATATTTGCATAATTGGAATATTATTATGTCAAGCATCACTTCAAACTCGTGTCACTTTATTCCCAGCCCAAGAGCTATGTACCATCTAAATTTCATGACCCTTGCATGTCCAGATCACAAGATATCAAAACTGGAAATTCAGCTGCAGTACCATAACAAGACGCTAGGGGGCCCAAAATCTAATCAGTTCCATGTCTCATGAAGACCTACCCACCTACCAAATATCAAGATAATCCACTAAGCTTTCTCGAGTTATGCTGTTCACAGACAGACAGACAGACACACGGCCAGGAAAACATAACCTTCGTCAATTTTTGTCGAAGGTAATGGTGATAAATCTGTGAATTTCAGTCGTACAGAAAATTCATTGCAATCTTTACTCCAGGAGTAGCTGACATCACAATGACCAGCAGGTTTCCATACTATCCGGACACGGACCGAAGATACCCAAATTTCCAGGACCAGGATTTCACTTGGTTATACTGCTACTACACCGGGACGCTTTTGAGGCCAAGTGACAACTATTGGTTCAAGCTTGAACTAGATACAGGGTCAGGACGGCGGTTTGCCTTAGGTAGAAATACCGGAGGCGGATCTAGTCCTCCCCATAGGCGAGTGAGGATCTGGCCTTATGACAGAAACGACAATCCAACACATCTCACTAACGCCTACTCCTGCCTGGGTCGACAAAACGGCGTCTCTGACAAAGTCATCACGTTCAAGATGAGAGAGGACGGTAAGAAACTTTCAAAAAGTCCCAATAGTTATATAATATCAAAGCTCTTTCATCACATATTTCATCTTACCTGAAAACGTTCTTGATGCCCCTTCCTATGGACTAGATTTAATATACATATTGAAGAACGTCCAGTCATTATCACTTGAGTTAGGTAAATGTAAAAGAAAGAATATTGAAACGTATGTTGTCAGATGAGAAAAGATTTGGTTGATTAAGATCAAAGAACTTTGATATCCCATTCTATTTACGAGTCCCGATATTTGTTATTGAATATCAATGTCACTTCATTTATATCTATTTATCCACTTAGTTTGTTCAAATAGCTAGGTTGGCTAAAATCAATGATCGAAAGACGGATGCAAAGTTGTATGATATTTTGTTTAGAGTTATTACTACACCAGCTTGGAGGTAGAGGTAAATACATTTCGTTCTTTGCTAAACGGCGAAAGGTTATCTGCCGGCGTTTCGTAACTCCCAAAATGTCCTCAGAAATAGAACTTCGGGTAGTGTAGTAAAACAATATATTAAGCTATGACATTTAATTTACATGTACGTACCAACTTTTAAAATACGCTAACGATTGGATCAATTTAGTATCTACTATTTCTTGTGTTTCAGCTGACGTGAGGCCCCGGCTGTTCTCCCGTACCGTGAATGTGGGAGACGCAGTAACGTTAGAGATGGTTCGGAACCCTGCCTCCAACAGGACTGGAGCCCTGGAGTGGAGGAAGGACGGAGTCGTTCTACAGGGTCAGACGGCTCTCACACTCAACATCAACAACGTCCAGTCTTCAGATGAAGGGATCTATGAGTGCTACTATGACGGGGCATATTCTGACAGGAAACAGGGCATCGTGAGGCTCATAGTTAGAGGTAATATAAGTCCGATCACTACACAAGTTGGCATCCCGGTCGTCTCTTATGGGCCGCAATTTCACAACAATAATCTCATGACGTTTCCTTCCACGTGGATGCATATGGGGATGTGGGGATCATCACATCAATTATTAATAAAAATATAGTATTTTTATTTGCTTCATTGAGTTGATATGACACCACATAGCAAGTCGTTGATGGTTGCGTTTCTCCATATTTCCCTTTGATGTGCACTTAGGATGATTCAGCGATGAACATGAATAACATTTCAATTCTGTCCAACTTTAAGTAGGCCTGATGGGAAATTTAAGACAACTTCAGAAGAAAACAACAACAACTATTATTTGTTCGTTTGTTTGTTTTTATTTGTTTACCCAGGGTGTACATATCGCCACTAAGGCGTTTTTCAATGTGCCCTGCAGGCATACATAAATAAAATATACAAGAAAATAATAGATATAACAAAATGATAAGTCAACTTATAAGTACAAATTAAAGTCAACTTAGTACAAATGAGAGTAAGAGTACTATATAATGCCGCAACTCAGTGAGGTGGTAATAAAACAAACTTGTTAAACCAAGAGCCACAACTCATAGTAATAAAGGCAATAATACAAAAACGTAAGTACAATCAAAAGGTAGTTATGATTATGTTTATCGAAGGAGAGCATGTTGTTTTTGCTCAGTTTTTTCCTCTTCTTCTTCCGTTCCAAACAAATTAACACCTTGTGTTATAGCCTGTGCAGAGAACAAGTACGGATCTGACTGTTCCAATGACTGTCCCGACTGTTATAACGGAGGGGTGTGTCATGATCAGACAGGCGAGTGTGTCTGTCCTCCGGGCTTCAACGGAACTTACTGTGGGACAGGTAACACTCTTTATGTTCAAAAGGCCTCGTCATGGCTATATGTTCTTTATCTCTGTTCTAATACATGCAATGCACGATCCAATCGCTTTTTGTGGGCCCAAGGGTGCAAAACAGGGCCTTGGGTGCAAATAGATTTGAAACAGCTGGATAATTACCTCCATAAAAATGGAGGTATTGTTTTTAGTGTTTTTAGTGTCTATGTGTCTCTGTCTGTCTGTGTGTCTGTGTGTGTTTCTGCACATTTGTAGTCAACATAACTTCAGAACGCCTTTATGGATTGTGATATTTGGTATGTTGGTAGGTCATAGGAAGACAAAGTTCAAGGTCAAATATGGGCCTTCTGGTGACTAACCTTGGTACTGCAGCAGACCTTTCAGTTTTTGTATCTTTTGTCCTTGACACGCTATGGTCTCGGATTACAGAATAAAGCCTGGTTACCAAACCTCTTATAGGTCCCGAGTCCTACGGAGAGGATGTAGAACTCGGGAGCTATAATAGGTTTGGTAACAAGGCTAACAGAATATCATTTCAGTAGAACACAGTACTAGGATATTACTTGCAGATTTTTATTCACATTCTCAAAATAAACTAGTAAAGCATCGCTTATATGATTCTGTACACGTTTTGACCGTTTCATTGACTTTTCCATTGTTAAAACAGCCTGTGCGTCCGGACGTTTCGGTAAGACGTGTAGGTTCAGCTGCAGTGGAGGCTGTCAGGGCCAGCTGATGACGGTTCCGGATCCGGTAGGGTGTACCTGTCCTCCTGGGCTCACCGGAATGACGTGTCAAGACGGTAATATATTCACAAAATTCATTTTACACTTTTAAAGGTATCCGATGCAATTTCAGGGTGGCAAGATTGGAAATATTCTGAATAAGGCAATCTGTATGATATTGATACACACTACCCCACATTTGCACATTTGCATCATGTATTTCATACTGCAAAGCACAGAAACGCACCCCCAAAATGAGTCCTTTATTTTCTGGGTGGTGCTTCAAACATCAGCCCAGGATCCTACCACTAACCATTTTCCATCACAATTTTAGTCACCTTTGCTCAATGGATGTCAATATATATTGGAATAGTGTTGTTCCGCCTTATATATGTAGATACGTGACTAGAATATTGACTTTGAAAAATCTGACTTTTCACCCCTAAAACTACACTGAACATCTTTAAAACTGACATTTTTTCAGTTGTGAGACAGTGCATTCTTTCAGTCACAGTCAAGTTCAACAGAAGACAACTCTTACTCTTTTCTATGTATTTTAAAACGTAACTAATGGAATCGTTTTTCTATGTGTTTTCCTAGCGTGTCCGGACGGTACGTATGGCGCGAGCTGTACTCAAAACTGTCACTGTTTATCCGGAAACTCAGCCTGTCACAAGGAAACAGGAGCGTGTGCCGGCGGATGTGCAGCAGGCTGGGAGGGAGACTCCTGTCAGATAAGTACGGTCTAGTTTAAATTAGTCACATGAACTTTTGACACAACAAAAGTACAGCTATTTTCGAAAGGTCTTTTACATACATACAGACATACAGACAGATACTTGGGTACAACAGAATTGACATGCCTAACTTTCCTTACAACACTGGAATGAATTAGGACTTATTACCCCAAATTTTCGGCTGCCTCCTTTAACCTTGTTCACGGAATGGACCCGTCTACTCTTGGTACGTGACGTCAAAGACACGTGACCGTAGTAGCGGGCCATACACATGTAACCGGTGTCGCCCCCCGTCTCTGTTCAGGGTAGGTCTGTGAGCTCTAATGTACACCACCTCCTTCATTCCTCTTGCATAGAAGTCCTCGATTTTGAACCAGACTTTTCTAGAGTCAGAACCAGACTTTTCCAGACTTTTTATTTTCTAGAACAAAATTGAACTTATCTATAGCATGAAATGTAACAAATTCCGCTGAGAAAGAGGAAAGAAGGCTGAACAGGTTTGTGCGTTTATCATCACATGTATATTCATAATAAAATGTTGTTCATCTTCAATCTCATTAGGACAGAATGGACCAAACCCGTTAGGAAATTCCAAGTGTTTGTTTCACAGACTGCATATATTACTACGTCTGTATTGAATTTCATACAGCCATACAGACAATTTTAATCTTGAGAGTTATGCCTCCTTGTAACGTCGATGGGTCCTTTTGGATGTTTAGGTGTAGACTAGATTGCTAGAATGAGATTTTTCCACATTTTTAAGTGAATGCCGACTGTCTGAGGCATCACTTAGATTCTATGTTCACGATCACAATCGGTTACTATCTCTGTTGGTATATGTACAAATGTATATTCAACGCGGTATTTTTACCCGTGTTGTACAGGGCCTGCCACAGTAACACAACATCCCATGGATCAAACAATAAATATTGGTAGTCAAGCAACATTCACCTGCATCAGTACAGGTGTGCCAACACCTGTGATCACTTGGTACAACGACAGCAGCAGCGCTATCACACCTGGAGGACAGATCAGTGTAGTTAAAGATATAGAAGTAGTGAACGGTGAAAACGTGGTGACCATCATTTTAACCATTACATCTGTGAGTCGTGAGGACAACGGAGTGTACAAGTGTGCATCATCTAATGTACATGCCCTACTCTGCAGAAGGAATACATTGTGATTCGATCCTTACTTTGCAAAAAAAATATTTTTGTATTTTCCATTACAGCGATCCAATGCCCGGCTCGGACGGCGCCAGCTAACGGAGCGGTGAGTCCTACCGGAGCGGTCTCCTACCCGAACTCAGTCACCTTCACCTGTAACTCGGGATACGTACTGAACGGCGCTGCTGGTTCGACATGCCGAGCTGACGGAACATGGAGTAACCCTGTTCCAACTTGCACACGTAAGACGACATCTAATAGCAAAATCAAGTTTAACACTAGAAAGGCCAATATTTGCTTTGGAGCAAATACAGCGATGGGTTCACCACATTTTACCACATGGCAGGGAAAGAATGAGAAACACAAGGGAAAACAATGATTTAGTTTTACATTGATATAACTATAATATGAAGTAACATACAACTAAAACAACAGTTGGATAGCTATTCCCTACTTTATTGGTTAGGATTTTTAATTGCATAATGCAAACTGTTGATTTTCAAAATAAAATAAAAAACGTTCATGCCCCGCATTCCAATGCTGGAGCAGAAAAGCTTGAAATACCTACCAAAACACTTGAATAAAGACATACTGTCAGTATGGAAATGCTCTGTGCAGGTGTTAATCAAGTTAAATCCCAACAGCCAATCAGCAAGAAATGCTCTGTGCAGGTGGAAATGCTCTGTGCGGGTGTTAATCAAGTTAAATCCCAACAGCCAATCAGCAAGAAGTATAGAGGAAAGATGCATGCCTATTGGTTGATGCCCTGCATTCCATTGTGATGACTCATGCCCAGACGTGGTAAACACGGCACACTAACACAGTAATACATTTGCTATAACACAGCCAAAAAACTCAAATAAAACCATTCTAAAAGCCTGTATCACAAAAATTTAAAAAACGCCTAGGGGTATTTGCCCACTGTACCTCCATACCAAATTTCAGGACCTTAAGCCCTAAAATGAAGAAGCTGAATCCATTTAAAGATATGGCAGGAGGAGGAGGAGAAGGAGGAGAAGAAACATCAGAAAAAGCAATATGGGTTCACCACCACTTCTTGGTGTGGTGAACCCATAATAACCGCACTATATACCAAAAAAACAGTTACTCAAGCAACTGGATATGATTTTGGAAACGGTCAGACGTTTCAGCTAGTATTCACTAGCTTTCGTCAGTGACTGGGAGACCAGAGGAGAATGCAGTCACTGACGAAAGCTAATGGATACTAGCTGAAACGTCTGACCGTTTCTAAAATCATATCCAGTTGCTTGCGTAACTGCTTCTTGGCGTATCGTATTACCTGGATGTCTAACCTTCATCGACGTAACCGCACTATATCTTTGAGAAAATGAGAAGGCAGGCCACTTTCAACGTTCAAATCTTGGCAAACAGACGTCTACTAACGACTGTCGTTTTATAGTGTATTCTATTATATATGGCTGGTTGTACAGGTTTCTGTAAAGAAATATTTCTCACTTAGATGCACAAGACTCATACACAAGATATTGTGGATTTTAAATCAAGATTTGACGTTTCTTTAAACTTTCCATTACAGCGATCCGATGCCCGACTCGGGCGGCCCCAGCTAACGGAGCGGTGAGTCCTACCGGAGCGGTCTCCTACCCGAACTCGGTCACCTTCACCTGTAACTCGGGATACGTACTGAACGGCGCTGCTGCTGCGACGTGCCAAGCTGACGGGACTTGGAGTAATCCTATTCCAACTTGCCAAGGTAAGACCACCTGCAGGTCTATATATATATTACCACGTTTAGTAGTTGGTCGGCACTGCCGTTGCAATTGGTACATGCTAGGTTGAAAGAACAGGTCCTGAAGTGGAATAGGCTGATACTTTCAGTGGTATCAGCCTATTTTGTTTCGGATAGCTGGTTTCACTTGAAAGTGGCCTTATCCCCGAATTGCAAAGGCACGTAATGACGGAACATGGAGTAATCCTGTTCCAACATGCCCACGTAAGATGAATTCGGAACTAATATACGCAATGAATTTCTTGTTACCTCCATGAAAAATGGAGGTATTGTTTTTGGCGGCGTCTGTCTGTGTGTCTGTGTGTGTGTCTGTGTGTGTTTCCGCAACTTTGTAGTCAGCATAACTTCATAACGCCTTTATGGATTGTGATGATATTTGGTATGCTGATAAGTCTTAGGAAGACAAAGGTCAAGGTCAAATATGGGCCTCCTGGTGGATGACCTTGGTACTGCAGCAGAACTTCCGGTTTTTGTATCTTTTGTCCTGAACATGCTATGGTCTTCAATTTTTGGTGACAGATAGCTTTTCCTGTTAGGAATAAGTGGTGTGGGTTTGGTCCCCCTAGCAGCTTGTTCAGGAACTGCAGGGGACTTTCGGGCGAAATCTTTGAAAGCCAATAAGTCCAGATAGGAACAGCGTATTTTCATCATTTTTGGTGTGTAGGTATCTGACAGAGAGATGTACACAATTAACTGCAAATTATGCAAATGAGGACTTTATTTGCATAATTAATGAGGAAATTCTATAATTACAGTGTTTTACATTATAGAACTTTCATACATGTAATGTATGTAACCTATGGCAGATGGAACATCAACAGATACTAATTATGCAAATGATGACCTAATTTGCATAATTAATGCAAAAAATATATGATTTCTCAATGGTGAATGATGGGAATGTCTTACTTGGGACATCTTTAAGTTAATCAAAAGTTAACATCACGATGCATATATTATGTTAATGCAGAGGTCATTTGCATAATTAAAGAAGAAATTTACATTTACATATCAAGCCCATATTTCATGGAGGTATGAGATCTCGGAACTCTTGTTAAATGAGCTTTTGACACCGATACAAAGACCTTTCCTTCCTCAGTGCAGTGACCAATATATTTGGTATATAGGCTGGTCCAGGTTTATGAATAGAAAAACCGATTCCTCACATAGATGTTCATATCTTACTTGGCAGAAGTCATACCCAAGATATTGTAATTGTATATCTAGCTTTACCAAGCTTGTTTTTCTTACTTCCTATTGCAGCGGTTCAATGTCCGGCTCGGACAGCCCCAGCTAACGGCGCGGTGAGTCCTACCGGAGCGGTCTCCTACCCGAACTCGGCCACCTTCACCTGTAACTCGGGATACGTACTGAACGGCGCTGCTTGTTCGACATGCCGAGCTGACGGGACATGGAGTAATCCTGTTCCAACATGCACACGTAAGATGAATTCGGAACTAATATACGCAATGAATTTCTTGTTAAATGAGCTTTTGACGCCAATACAAAGACCTTTCCTTCCTCAGTGCAGTGACCAATATATTTGGTATATAGGCTGGTCCAGGTTTCTGAATAGAAAAACCGATTCCTCACATAGATGTTCATATCCTACTTGGCCGAAGTCATACCCAAGATATTGTAATTGTATATCTACCTTTACCAAGCTTGTTTTTCTTACTTCCTATTGCAGCGGTCCAATGCCCGGCTCGGGCAGCCCCAGCTAACGGCGCGGTGAGTCCTACCGGAGCGGTCTCCTACCCGAACTCGGCCACCTTCACCTGTAACTCGGGATACGTACTGAACGGCACTACTGGTTCGACATGCCGAGCTGACGGGACTTGGAGTAATCCTGTTCCAACTTGCACACGTAAGATGAATTCGGAATTAACACGCAATGAATTTCTTGCAAAATGAGCTTTTGACGCCAATACTATAGTGGTGAGGATATGGGAAGAATTGACCCTTGACCCTTTTAATACTAATTCCTTGCCGGATAAGTGGATCTTCTTGAATGTTATTGTTGTTTCTCACTCATCTTAGGACACTTATAAGAAATATAACCATTATGACATTTGATCTGGTACTACGATACTAGTATGTTGCGTGGTTGGAAATGTAGTCTTGGCCTTTATTTTGATTTTGTGAATTAAAATGATTCTATTCCTTTCATTTGTAATCAATTTGTGTTCATCTTTGAAATTCAGTCGTACTGATTTTTGCAACATGTCCTAAAAATCCACCTTAGACTTTCAAATGGATGGTGTTAGCGGATGTATAAGGTCAACAGCATTATTTTATACTAGCGGTTTGTTGGTGAATGGCAAGTACATGTTTGTTAAGTCACCTAGTATGGTTACCTTTTTTCTCTAGTGTGTCCAATAGCAGGCTACGTTAGCTTTAACGGAGTTTGCTACAAGGACTTTGCAGACCCGAAGACATACGACGAGGCTAGACAGACGTGTGCGGCAGACGGGGGACTGCTGGCCATGCCGAAGAACAGCGCGATCAACACGTTCATCGGGGGAGGAGCTGATGAAGTACGGACAGACACCGTGAACGAAGCGCAGTGGGTATTCGCAGACGGTCAAACCCTGGCGTCATCCGGCTATTCCAACTGGTACACCGGCGAGCCGAACAATGCTAACGGGGGAGAACACTGTGCCGAGACCAATTTTCGAACCAGCGGCGAATGGAATGATGCCCCGTGCAGCCTCCCCCGGGGATTCATCTGTCAGATAAGTATGTGTTGTAATTGCACCTTATAACGATCGCCCCTCATATTCTCTAGCCAGTAGTATATGTACCAGAATTTACATCGATGGATTTAAGTAGCAAATTTAAGATAATAATGACCTGTGATAACTCATGTATGGTAGATATAGGAATGTATATCAAACAATGTCTAGACATAAGAAATTCCTCCAATATTGTAAAAGTTCATTCACATCCTATATCAGCCACAAACTCCTGTATTAGTTAGTTTAGTCCATAGTTAAGTTTATAGATAAGTTTTGCCATACTTTGTACCATGTACAACTGTTGTGCAATAAAGTTATTATTATAATACTGTCAGATACAATGTCCGTTGACCATATGTATAGCATTATGTTAGACACATACCAACTAGTAATCTTATTATTTGCCATACATTGGACCCGTGACAATCGTTGCGCAATAAACTTTGACTTGACTTGACTATATCTACCCCAATGCCCTGACAGTTGGGAAGAACAACTTTGGGAAGAAGTCAAACCCCCTAATAGCATGGCTAGAATAGTTTAATAGAATAGAATAGATTAGAAAAGCAGTTACCTTGTTCCTCTTACCTGTTCACATATTGGATATTTACTTTTTTATCCTGTATGTATACCAACGTTTGATAAGTATACCGTACACTTAGAACTTCATGTTAGCAAATAGTCTTATATCATCACATTTTTCTTGTCAATGTCTGTATGCAATTAGCCCTCGGGCATGAATTTGCAATAAACAACTCAACTCAACCAATAAATCTATTCATTTTAACGTGCTTTTCCTCCTCCATGGTGCAATTTTGATGAATGGCTTTACCTATCAAAGTGTCCTTGCAACGAAAATGCTTATTTTTGTACCAGCCATTGCAGCGATCCAATGCCCGACTCGGGCGGCCCCAGCTAACGGAGCGGTGACTCCTACCGGAGCTGTCTCCTACCCGAACTCGGTCACCTTCACCTGTAACCCGGGATACGTACTGAACGGCGCTGCTACTGCGACGTGCCAAGCTGACGGAACATGGAGTAATCCTGTTCCAACATGCGATCGTAAGACGTATATTTATCCTGTAAATTGATATATGCTAGTACTGTCTATTCAGTTGTAGCGTGCTTTTGAATAAATGCCTGATTGAATAAATGTTTTAAAAGAAAGTGAACTTTACATGGTGAGGTAAAATGGCTTCATCGTGGCTTATGAGGAAATGCAGCTGAGTTTGTTATCTTGACAGATACTATCATTTTGTCTCTTCATCTTTAGTCCTAGATTGCTCCGTCCTCTTTCCTGGCCTACTCCCTGCCAGCAACTTTGGCAGGTACCAGAACCAGTGCTTCTGGTTCTCCACCAGGAGCGACCGCCGGCTGAACTACCGGGCAGCCCGACAGGTGTGCGGGTCCCATAGCGGCACCTTGGCTATGATAAAAGACGCCGGTGTGCAGACATTCGTCACGGAGAACATAAAGAGAATCAGTGGTCGCTTAGCTCTGAGGTAAATAATATAATAGTGGCGTAACTTTTTGAAATTAATATCTGGAATCATATTTCTTGAAGCACATCAAGAGCTAATTAAATTTGCTGCCTGTTCTCGTGTATTGCTGTTATGCAATTTAAATTGCGAAAGAAACGTCTCTCCTAAAATGTCTGCCGGTTATCCCGGGTGGATATCCCAACATAGATGTTATTTTAAAACTATGCAAAGGATAAGCCCCCAACCAATTGGGGTAGAATAATAATTTTAAGGAATTCTCATTATAGAAATACCAATTTACTTATATACGGTTATACCAATGCGTATATCTGGTACATTAGTTGCGTATTCCTACATTGAAACAGTGTAACATTTGTATTTAATACATCGTTTCTTTATTTATAAAAAAGTAAAAAAAAAAACAGCTTTCTAGTTTCCCATACAACGATAACAAAACCTGTGCTCATTCATTCATTTATTGAATCGTTCGTCCATTCCTTATCTTAGGACTTACTGGATGGGCCTGGATGACCTGAACAGGGAGCGTAGGTTCGTATGGAATGACGGAACCCCGCTGGGAAGCTATCGCAAGTTCCGGTCCAGAGCCAATCACAAGCGCAGGGACTGCGGGGCACTGTGGAGGACCAACAGACTGAGTCGCTGGGTTGTACTGACCTGCTGGAACCGACTGCCCTACATCTGTCAGATGGGTAAGGAAGACATGTTTGACGTTATCGTCAAAATATTAGGGATTAGACGTAGTGTTCATAGAAATATGTGTCTGGAAATATTGCAAACTCTGTCCAAATTGACAACGTTTAAATTGGGCGCTTAAAAACATTCGCACAAAACATCTTCACAGCTAGCATGCTTCGTGTGAAAAAGAACCCACACATTTTTCAAATAGGTTAAAATAAATACAGTTCAGATGAGTTAGCCACGTTGAACCAGAACTGATCATGGACTTTGTGACTGGGCAGATAAATTGTTCGCCATGTTTCGGCCATTTATTCAGATCCTACTTTAAAATGTCTTCACCATCACCATCAGTTTTAAAAAAGGCAATAGAATGACAGAGTAATAGAAATGTTGAGGTACACGATCTTGATATACCCACTCTATTAAAATTTAATCACAACTTCGAATTTTTTAAAAAATAGACCCCACATAGGAACGATTGTCAATTCCCATTGCTTATCTAGGCCGTATCTTGGTGGACAGCTTCACTATGTATGACGTCATTTTTTACGTCAGCGTTGTTGCTATGGGTAACAAGTCTAAGAAGGCCTGAATGTTCTTTTAAACACAGTTTTAGTTAGATTTTGTTGCATATCATTCAGTTTTACAAGAATAACCTATCTGGATGGTTTTGGTCATTAAAACATAAATGACGTCATAATGATGTCACATTACGTAATAATGACACAAAAATGTGAAAATGGTTTATTTTCACAAGCACACTATAATCTATTTGGTGGCCATACGATATACCGTTCTCGACTTAAAAGAGGGGGGGGGGGCGAATGAGACCCTCCTAGTCCCACATATATACGTTTATGTATGTGTAGTCCCACAAATCCCCCCAAAAAAACAATTTAGATAGGGTTAAATCTATATTATAATATGACATTTAATGTGCTTGATGCTACGGTATTTACGAACAAGCACCTCTTTTTCTTACAGACTACACTGTGAACAAGTAAGAGGATGAGGTACATGACGTCAGCGTAACAACTTTTTACGTCAAGACAACATTTCAACAGCACAGAATTATTGTAAGCAGTAGTACAGATTTTCAAGCGTGTAACGTAGTATAATGAATATTATTATCATACACCAAAGTTAACCAAACTGTAAGTTTGTTTGTTCGTAAGTCCAGGGGATTAAGCAGTGTATTGAACTTGTGTACGTTATCGTCATAACAACAAAAATATACAATATAGAACAGGTTTAAACTGTGGCCATTCAGAAAAACTGGACGTAATCAATATTTTCCCACTGTTCAACTCGAGCCTTTAGCTTCTATCCTGGCAAGGAATGGAGCTGAACAGTCAAAACATTGAATAAGTCTCATTTTTTGTAGGCAATTACAGTTTGAATCCGTTTCAGACTTCTTGTAAGACACAGTTTTTAAGCTAATAGTATAGACTCTCCGTCTAAACTTGACAGACAGTGTAGCAAGCTTTACCATCAAACACCAATAGTATAGTCTCTCCATCTAACCTTTAGTAACCTTTATTATCATACATACACCAAAAGTACATTAACTCCGTTTAAACTTAGTGTAGCAAACCTTACCATCATATATCAATAGTATAGTCTCTTCATCTAAATAGTAACCTTTATTATCATACATACACCAAAAGTACATTATCTCCGTTTAAACTTAGTGTAGCAAACCTTACCATCATATATCAATAGTATAATCTCTCCATCTAACCTTTAGTAACCTTTATTATCATACATACACCAAAAGTACATTATCTTCGTTTAAACTTAGTGTAGCAAACCTTACCATCATATATCAATAGTATAGTCTCTCCATCTAACCTTTAATAATCTTTATTATCATACATACACCAAAAGTACATTAACTCCGTTTAAACTTAGTGTAGCAAACCTTACCATCATATATCAAAAGTATAATCTCTCCATCTAACCTTTAGTAACCTTTATTATCATACATACACCAAAAGTACATTAACTCCGTTTAAACTTAGTGTAGCAAACCTTACCATCATATATCAATAGTATAGTCTCTCCATCTAACCTTTAATAATCTTTATTATCATACATACACCAAAAGTACATTAACTCCGTTTAAACTTAGTGTAGCAAACCTTATCATCATATATCAATAGTATAGTCTCTCCATCTAACCTTTAATAATCTTTATTATCATACATACACCAAAAGTACATTATCTCCGTTTAAACTTAGTGTAGCAAACCTTATCATCATATATCAATAGTATAATCTCTCCATCTAACCTTTAGTAACCTTTATTATCATACATACACCAAAAGTACATTAACTCCGTTTAAACTTAGTGTAGCAAACCTTATCATCATATATCAATAGTATGGTCTCTCCATCTAACCTTTAGTAACCTTTATTATCATACATACACCAAAAGTACATTATCTTCGTTTAAACTTAGTGTAGCAAACCTTATCATCATATATCAATAGTATAGTCTCTCCATCTAACCTTTAGTAACCTTTATTATCATACATACACCAAAAGTACATTAACTCCGTTTAAACTTAGTTTAGCAAACCTTACCATCATATATCAATAGTATAGTATCTTCATCTAAATAGTAATCTTTATTATCATACACCAATAGTACACTAGCTCCGTCTTAACCGCAGTTTAGGCTCTTCATCTAAACTCAGTGAAGTAAATTTTATTATTATATACCAATAGTTAAGGCTCCCTATCTAAACTTAGAGACGCTGTAATCAGCTTTTTCTCGGCCTAAAGTTAGTGTTGGTGAATTTTATCACAGCCTCTCTGGTGACGTTTAGCTTGGGTTGGATAGCAAGCATGAACTTCACTGGGCGTTTCGATGTTGTACTCACGTACCTCTGGCGCATAGTAGACAACAAGGCGTTTTCTAATCTTTGACTGCTGCGTCTTATTATTCGGTGATTTCTATTACTAATGCAGCTTCTACCTAAGTTTATGTGCAAAATCTACTTTGCTAATTTCAATATTTTAGAATCTGCTACTAGTCATGATAAAGTCCTTTTCTCGTCAGCTTATTACGAGACGCGATGAAAAAAATGGGGTAATGTGACAATGTCTCAATTAGTAGGACACAGGGTTCAATGTGACATAGTTCACTTATCATAGTTCACTTATCAATGTCATATCACCCTTAGAATTGTAACCACAACTTTAACAGTACATCATTTCTATGCCAAATGTATTTCGATGTGCAGCTTTGCTTGTACTACGTACACGTTTTAATTGGGGGGGGGGGTCTGAGAAATCGTTGTCTGTAAACCCTACAGTACATCATTTCTATGGTAAATATTGCATTGGGATCTAAATGTGTGCTTATCTTGAGATCAAGTACATGTTTTTATAAAGAAGGGGAGGGGATATGAGCAATCGTTGTTTGTAAACTGTTTCTATATAATTATATATATATATGTCAAAGGCAAGATTGGAATCCAGGGGGATCCGGAATCCACCTAGGGGAGATTTGTCCAATTTGTCCTAGGACAATGGGGAATCTTTACAGGACAATCTCCAATTTTAAAAGGAGAAATTTTGATTGCATCAAAATGCTTGGGAGTTAGTTCACACCTAAACTTTCAATCACTTTCAGCATAGGTAAGTGAATATATAAATCAGACTCAGATATTTGCATCAGGCCATTGTGAGATAGGGATTCCTAGGGGAGATAGGGATTCCAATCTCCCATAGGAGGATTCCGGATCCCCCTGGATTCCAATCTCCCCTGTGACATATACACCACATCTACACTGAGAACATGCATTCGAATGAATCACGGCTAAACACAAAAAGCTATTAATGCCGTTGACAAGTGAACTGTTGTCTCTTGATTACTGTGTTGTAATGTATTGATAGGCAAGATGTACTGTGTTGTATGTTTTGTGATGAGGCAAGGAAACATCCGGAGTTCCGTACATACGGAATAAAGCGGAGTCATGGGGTCACATATCTGTTGTCTGTGTCTTTTTTAACCATTCATTGACTGTAACACTAGCTAGTATATTCAGCTCCACTTGCAGCAAGACACTGTAGTTTTGCAATACAGGCAGAACTTCTATTTGACTGGCTAAATGTTTTAGGCAACAGAGCGTCCTCCTCCTAGCGAGAATGTTTGGAAGTTCCCCTGACGCAATAAGGCTCGTAGTCACTTCAGGCTATTAACATGAAAAACAAGTTCTTGCTCAAGGTTTTGCGGGGGCAGAACCTCCTTCTCCTGGCGAGAATTTTTTGAAGTGCATGTCATTCATATTTCCCTTAGGCCACAGCAAGTAAATTTTATGGATGACATCCTCTGCAGTCTCCAAATCTAATGCGAGCGGTCGAAAAAAAACAAGCAGGCCGAAAAAAACAAGGTTCCTACATTTAAAAATTTTGACTCAATCATTGTGCAAATGCTTTTGATTTTGAGGGAACATCACATATACACATCCAACATCACATATCACTGCATAAAAGTAAGAAACAAAACATTAAATCAGAGCCTTGTCTCACGCTCGTCCCCAGCGCCCGTGGAGAAGCCATAGGTTATAGATCGTGGCTTAGCCCGGGCTATGGAAAATAAACTTTCTTTATACGTTCCCAGATCCGCCTGCAATCTTGCCGTAATGGCGGAATTGGGACGTTATCCCCTCAAACTAGAAGCATCTCTAAACGCCATTAAACACTATATCAGAATACGCCAGAACGTGCCGTTTGATAGTCTCTCAGCAGACGCTCTATTGGGGAGGGACCAGTGAATGAAGCTTCCATTGGAATTCTATGGTGAAACCACTAGAAACAAGCACTTAAAAACCACTAGAAACAAGCATTTAAAAACACATTTACTTTTATTCCAAACCCCACTGCAAGGCTGAATTTGTCAGGTTTCTTTTGGTACAAATAGTGGAAGTTCGACTCCTGCCTGTTTTTGAGTTACAGCCCAAATACTGAAATGATACCTGGATTTCACCCCCTGTCCAAGTGGAACAGTCCATTCACCCAGGACCCATCTCGGGGTCGATAGAAGGTCAAGTCTTGCCAAAGGTCAAACTTTTTGGGCAGATTTGAAAAATACACATTCTTCTGTCCTACTTACCACAAAAATGGGTCTGTATGAGCAAAATTTGCCCAGGAAAAAATATTATTTCAAAAATAAGTCCAAAAATAAATCGTGGGTACTCAAAGTGGCCTTACCCCGCATGCGCTTACACTGGTCCCTCTCCTATTGTGTCAACTTGAACTGGATGTATCCGGCACTAAATGCTGGGCTTCGGGAGTCCGCAAAACGCTAGAGGAGTGTGGTTTTGCCTACGTATGGAATTCGCCGATGTCGTATGTCTTAAATTCTTCACAAATTATTCCATCATTTGATCAACGTTTAAAGGGCATGTATTTCCAAACTTTTACAGCAGAAATTCATAACAACAACAAATTACGAACATACGGATTACTAAAAAACACCACGAGGAAAAATATCTGAGAATTACGAACATTCGACACAGAACAGCCATCACAAAACTCCGGATAAGTTCACACAAACTCCGCATAGAAAAGGGAAGACACAACCACATTCCTCTACAGCAAAGGATCTGCCAATTTTGTAATCTAGATTATATTGAAGATGAATGCCATTTTGTAGTTGACTGCACATTATATAGAAACGAGAGGGATTCCCTCTATACTTATGTAATAGATAAGTTCCCAAGCTTTAGACATTTAGATAGAATAGCAAAATTCGAATTCCTCATGAAACTTGACAAACCATGTATCATTAGCTCAATATGTTCGTACATCTTTAACTGCGCCAAGAAGCGAGAAGAAGCTGAACCTGTAAATAGTAGATCGCGTTAGTTTATATAGTATGTAAGTGTCACTACTGTTTTCTTTTCCCTGTTTACCCATGACCTGTACTTAGCTCGTTAGAGCACAAACGTACAATAAAGGTCTTTCATATGAGAACATCACTATTGTAACAATATTATATAGGAAAGAAGCACCATGTCTTTCCCTGGCAATGTATTTTTGAAATTGTAAGAAACAATACACACTACAACTTGATTAGTTGTACTACGGCTATGCTTCATTGCAATGTGCAGACAGAATCAATTCATTTCTATGTAGATGAAGCAGCCCACGAGTCATCTTCTGAAGCTAGACAATTCATGTCAGCGCTAAGATTAAACGTACGTACATGCGCTTCGTCCAAACTCTGGTTGTAGCTGACATGTTGGTTTTACTTGAATATGTTTTGCCAATTCACCACATACTGATATGCTACATGTTTCTTGGCTACATTGACACCATAGATGTTCAGTTACTTCTTACTGGTTGAAATATAGGGTTGTCTAAACAGTTAATTATTGAACAATTTGCCTCGTTGTAGTATTATTGTTAAGGCAACAGTCGTGTTTTAAGTACAGGTTTGATCATTTGTTTCTGGTACCACAAAAGATATTCTGTACAATGCGTGCAGCTCTTATGTTTCGTTCAAGAAAGGTAAAACAGAATCTACATGGTACATATACTCAACAATGTTCTACTACTTCTGTATTTTCAGTAAACCTAGTTTTCATTCTTTTTGATCGGGCGTTGGCTAGAGAATTATGTTAAGTAAACACCATGCGGCGCGGAAAGATAGTTACAGTATACCTGTAAGTGTATCGGCCAGTCACCACCAACTGGCCATCGGGTCCCATAGCGATGGCCCACGGCTTTTCCATTCCCACGATGGTGCGGACAAACTCGCCCCGGCTTGTGAACATGTCTACTCGATTGTGACCACTGTTTGCCACGATGATACGACCTGAGGTGTCCACACAAACACCTGTAGGTGAACGCAGTCGGCCCTTAGCTCCTCCAGTCGTTCCAAATTCACAAATCTTAACTCCGGAGGGGCTGTACTTCTTGACGCTTTTATGCCCATCTGTAAGTAGAATATTTCCCTTCTTATCCAACGCGATTCCCCCAAAGCCCATCCTTCGAGCTTTATAATTAGCGATTTCTTTGAAACACCGATAGAGAGTCCCGTTTGGATAAAACATCCTTATTGTATATCCCTCCCCCACGATGACTTTATTGTTGCGCGTGTCTATCGCAATGACGGGCTTTCCAATTCGATCATCACGACTCAGATTCGTGAACCATGGGTTGAACTTCTTCCTGGCCTGGCCTTTCGTACTGTACTGTACGACATGCATGTATCCGTGTACAGTGTCACAATCTCCACCCCCATGCCCAGTCACAACACTCCCCAGTACCCACAGGTAGCCAGAATCCACGTCAAAAGCAACACTGGAAGGACGCATATGCATTTTTCTAGATTCACCCGGCACTCGCGTTAGGAACAGGCGGAGATAGGCCCCATTCATGCTGAAAACCTGGACTCGTTGGTTGATAAAATCAGTCACAAATATCTCACTGTCATCAGACACGGCAACTCCGGAGATACTAAGGAATTTTCCAGCTTCTCTTCCCCTCCCACCAAACGTGATCTTTTCTGCAATAAGTTATAGGCATTGTATGAGCTACAGTCACATTAGAACATTCCGTAGCAATGTGAAATCCATAACACACGCACTGATATATGTACATACACACACACACACTACAGACTACCAGTACTACTGCAGCTGCTGCTAGTACTACCACTACTAGTTTTGTCTCCACGTTCCCGGCAGTCTCCAACACCCCACAAGTGGAAGGTGAGTCTTTTGTGATCTCTACCGGTAGTATCAGCTTGTACTAGACCTCAAACTATCCCATAACATCTATCTATCTGTATATGACCATTCTACTCTACAGCTCTGAGTCATGGGCTATGAGTGCAGCCCAGAACAAGAAACTGGATGGTACATACACAAGAATGTTAAGAACAGTGTATGATTCTACACTTGTGTCACACACACACACACACACACACACACATATATATATATATATATATGTGTGTGTGTGTGTGTGTGTGTAGTGT
>NW_017802969.1:68401-69970 GCF_001625305.1 Branchiostoma belcheri
TACATATATCAGGTGTGTGTGTGTGTGTGTGTGTGTGTGTGTGTGTGACACAAGTGTAGAATCATACACTGTTCTTAACATTCTTGTGTATGTACCATCCAGTTTCTTGTTCTGGGCTGCACTCATAGCCCATGACTCAGAGCTGTAGAGTAGAATGGTCATATACAGATAGATAGATGTTATGGGATAGTTTGAGGTCTAGTACAAGCTGATACTACCGGTAGAGATCACAAAAGACTCACCTTCCACTTGTGGGGTGTTGGAGACTGCCGGGAACGTGGAGACAAAACTAGTAGTGGTAGTACTAGCAGCAGCTGCAGTAGTACTGGTAGTCGAAGTAGCAGTAGTACCAGTAGTAGTAGTAGTAGCAGCAACAGTAGTAGTAGTAGTAGCAGTAGTAGTAGTAGCAGTAGTAGTAGTAGCAGTAGAAGCAGCAGTAGTAGTAGCAGCAGTAGTCGTAGCAGAAGCAGTAGTAGTAGTATCCGCAGTTGCTGGTGACTGTTGAGAGATGATTATATTGTCATTACCTTCGCCATGGTTATATTTGGCAGTTGCGTTTGTCATTCTGTATGTCTGTTGGTCAACAAGACAACTCAAGAACGGCTGGATGGATTGGTTTCATACTTGGTGCATTGGTAGGGTGTAACGAAAACTAAAAAAAAAATGACGAATAAAAACAACAAGACTGGCAATGTAAACAAATATTGCCATGGCGACGGTGGTTGCTGTTAGCATGGCACTGACAGCATTTCATGATTTTGAGGAAGGCTTTACTAAGTCTAATCAGATACAGTGCACTCCTCCCCTGAGTGTATAGTGAACGAGCCCCTGGGTCACAGAAAGTAGAGCCATCTTGGAATTCGAAGAGGTCTTCCCAAGGGTTCCAGGGATGTGGGCATAGAATGTGGGTCAGAGACATGCCTGTGGACATTCCATTCCTGTGGACAAAATGCCTGTACCATTCCTAGAATTCTTGCAAACTGCACACAATACTGTACCATTAGGCTCCTCCCTGAGACGTTGCCAAAAACGAGACAAGGCGTATACGCACCTGTGGTGGGTTTGTGCTCAAGTAGAACAAGAGAATGACTCCGCCGACGATGCACAAGCCAAGGAAGGCAGCCGTTGCTAAGCAGACCAGGCGCGGTGTGCGTCCTGAAATATTGCAGATTACAGAAATTGAATTAAAAGTAAATACATGGTTCGCCAAAAAGCAGTTACTCAAGCAACTGGATATGATTTTGAAAACGTCAGACGTTTCAGTTAGTATCCACTAGCTTTCGTCAGTGACTGAGAGACCAGAGGGGAAAACAGGTTTATAAGCACAACCTATTGATTGATATGCAAATAAAGTGAAGACAAACTTTTGGAAGTCGAAAAAGGAACAAAAGTCAGACAAGTCAAGACAAGATGATGCAAATTAGTCTGAAAGCTCCTGTTATACAGAACAGGAGCTTAAGTGTTGTCTGTTCTCGGGGCTGGGAGTGCCAATTCCCAAGTACCGGAAAGATCGACCCGTAGCCCCCCTTCCCTGTTGAGGGTGGGGTTGTACATTCTTTCATATATTGC
>NW_017802969.1:70343-77975 GCF_001625305.1 Branchiostoma belcheri
AACCTAAGTAGCCATACTCTCACAGAACCAGAGAAATCACTGCTTTCTAAAGGTCTAAATTTTGCAGTATCGCCCAACAAGATTCCCAGCATTGACATTGTCACAGAAACCCGAGTCAGCAATTCATCGGGCACGTTTACCACAGAGACAAGCTGAAGCCTTGCGCACCAAAGTAGCTATCACCCTGAAAGTCTCCAAACCCCCTGCTAGTAACATCACACGGGAAGAACGTACCGCTCTCAAAGATTTGGCCACCAATCAAGACATATTGATTCTTCCTGCAGACAAGGGAGTTCTGGATCGCCCCACCTACCTAAAACTCAATCCCACAACGGAACAACCCCCTGCTTTCTACGGCCTTCCCAAAATCCACAAAGTGTCCCTCTACGACCCATAGTCTCCAGTATAGGCTCTGTCACCTATGAGTTAGCAGGTTTTCTAGCCAAGATTTTGGGACCACTAGTGGGGAAATCTCAGCACCATGTACAGAATAGTGCCGACTTTGTCAACAAAATCAAAGACATTCATGTAGAGGATGATGAGACCATCACTTCGTATGACGTGTGCTCACTTTTCACCTCCATACCACCTAAGGAAGCAGTGTCAGTAGTCAGGGAAGCCTTGGAAGCCGACGATACACTTGCAGATAGAACCAACCTATCCGTTGACCAAGTTTGTGAGCTACTAGAACTCTGCTTAGGATGCACATACTTTACCTACAAAGGACAGTTCTACCAACAAATGCACGGCTGTGCTATGGGATCACCAGTTTCACCAATTGTTGTAAACCTGTACATGGAGAAGTTTGAAAACAAAGCCCTCAGCACTTTCAATGACACTCCCCCGGCCAACTGGTTTCGATATGTAGATGACACTTGGTGCAGATTGAAAAAGAGGGTAGCTGCTGATTTCTTTGACCACATCAACCAGATAGATGACAACATCAAGTTCACACAGGAGCCAAGCCATGACAACATGCTCCCCTTCCTAGACACCAAAACTATCGTAGAGGAAGATGGTAACCTTCGTTTCGAAGTGTACAGGAAACCAACCCACACTGATCAGTACCTGGCCTTTGATTCCCACCACCCCTTGGAACACAAACTAGCAGTGATCAAAACTCTCTTCCATCGTGCAGACAACATTATCACTTCAGACCAAGCCAAAACGGACGAGCATAGACACCTCCGAGGTGCCCTGGCTAAATGTGGCTACCAAAACTGGACTTTCAACAAAGCTCTCAAACCTTCAGATCAGTCTAAGAAAACCCAGAAGTGCAAACCATTGACCAACAAAAACAAGGCCAACATCACTATTCCGTATGTCCAAGGAGTATCTGAGAAACTCCGACGGATCTTCCAAACTTCAACATAGCCACTAATTTCAAACCTCACTCAACCCTCAGACAAAGACTGGTACACCCTAAGGACCGACCTCACAAAGGTACCAAGGCGAATGTTATTTACAGACTCAAATGTGAGGAGCCCAATTGTAACAACACCTACATCGGAGAGACAAGTCGACCGCTCAAAGTAAGATACAAAGAACATTGCCGACCTAGTGCCAACGGCTACTCCTCGGCTATTTTCCACCACCTACAACACAACCAGGGTCACTCTTTCAAACTCGAGTCCACGGATATCTTAGACCGCGAAACACGCTGGTGGGAACGGGGTGTTAAAGAGGCAATATATGAAAGAATGTACAACCCCACCCTCAACAGGGAAGGGGGGCTACGGGTCGATCTTTCCGGTACTTGGGACTTGGCACTCCCAGACCCGAGAACAGACAACACTTAAGCTCCTGTTCTGTATAACAGGAGCTTTCAGACTAATTTGCATCATCTTGTCTTGACTTGTCTGACTTTTGTTCCTTTTTCGATTTCCAAAAGTTTGTCTTCACTTTATTTGCATATCAATCAATAGGTTGTGCTTATAAACCTGTTTTCCCCTCTGGTCTCTCAGTCACTGACGAAAGCTAGTGGATACTAGCTGAAACGTCTGACGTTTTCAAAATCATATCCAGTTGCTTGAGTAACTGCTTTTTGGCGTATCGTATTACCTGGATGTCTAATCTTCATCGACGTAAATACATGGTTTATTATATTTTTGCAACATGTATGCCAGAGTGATATGCCAGAGAAACAACAAAAAATTACAAACTCCCCCCCCCCGCCCATGAACTCCAGAGGCTGCTACAGAGGCTAATAAATAAGTTTATGAAGTTTAGTAAGTTTTTTTTTTTACATACCACATGTTGTAGGATGCTGGACGTTTGGCACGTACATCGGATTTGGATTGAGTGCATGCAGGACATCATTGGCGTCATTGATGCTGTTAGAAGCCGCCGCTGGTTGATTCTGGGAGGACAGGCTTGCTTGAGTGTCTCCTGAAGTTGTGTTCCGCCCCACGTCACCCTGGCACATGTCTGCGGCAGCGTACATCGGATTCGGATCGAGTGCATGCAGGACATCATTGCTCGACGGGCTGGTCGAGACATCATTGATGCTGTTTGAAGCCGCCTTTGGTTGATTCTGATTCTGGGACAGGCTTGTTTTAGCGTCCCTTGAAGTTTTGTCGCACTCGTACATGTCGCACTCGTACATGTATGCGGCAGCGTACGGTTGAATATCCTCATCATCAGATGTGATACTGGCTGTATGTCTGTTTTTAGACGCAGCACCACGCGTTGTCTGTAGGGTAATGCCACTATCGTCATCTTTCTGGCTGTTGTCACAGTCGACCGGACCGAGGGAGGGCCCCTCCTCTTCTCCGTGTTTAACTGCATCAGGTTTGCTGCAGGGATTGTCCTCATTGTATTCTGGCATTACGATTGAGGCTGCCTGGACATCTTGCTGGAGGGTTACAGCATACGGCTGAAGACAGGGGTTGCCATCGTTGTCAGATGGCCCGAAGGCGGCTTCGTCACCTTGCTGATGTGTATCAGTTGGTGATTGGTTGCAGGGCAAGCCAGTGCCCTTGTTTGGGTCGATTGACTCCGTGTTGCTTTGCCGGTACATCGGACTGGGGTTAACGTCGTTCACGGCGTGCATCGGATAAGTGTTCGTTGTGTTATGTGTGTACATCGGGTTTGGATCCATGGCTTGCATGTTACTATAATTAATTTATTAGTAATTAGTTATTTGATTACTTAGTAGTTACTAGTAAGTAAGTTTTTAGGAGCTTAACAAACAATCTTTATACTGAATCCTGCCTGACTGTACATGTGGCTACTGAACCAAAACCTTAACATTTGTAACGTGCAGACAAAATCATTTCTATGCAGATGAAGCAGCCCACGAGTCATCTTCTGAAACCAGACAAATCATGTCAGCGCTAAGATTAAAAGTAAGTACATGTGCTTCGTCAAAACTGGGGTTGTAGCTGACATGTTGGTGTGACTTAAAGATGTTTTGCCAATTCACCACATATGATATGCTATGCTACATGTTTCTTGACTAATATGATGTCATAAATGGTCAGTTTTGTCTTACTGGTGGAAATATAGGGTTGTCTAAACAGTTACTTATTGAACATTGCCTTGTTGAGCATAGTTTGATCATTTGTTTCTGGTATTACAAAAGATAAAGCTACTTATTCTGTACAATATGTGCAGTTCAATATGTGCAGTTCAAGAAACGTAGAACAGAATCTACCTGGTACATACTCAACAATGTTCTACTGCAGATTGTTAAAAAAAAGGAAAATCTTCAAAATTAGGTACAATATTAGGTTCCCTTCAAGAAAAGTAAAACAAAATCTACATCGTACATACTCAACAATGTTCTACTGCAGATAGTTAAAAAAGAAATTCCTCAAAATTATGACAATCACTATCTCTAAGTGCTCTGTGGTGTAAGACCGTCACATGTGCATAATACATTTCTGTTATGATGTGAAGAACAAGGATTAAGACATTTTGTACTCACGAGGAGACTTCTGTAGACGGTTTGCAGGATAAAACTGACCTCAGCGTCACAATTATATTCTTTCTCAATACCGGCAGCTGATATGTGTGTGGGCGACCATACATTGAATAAACATATCAAGGTTCTTAACATTCTACTCTATGGGATAATGGGCACATTCTGTTGGTCAAATTGCGACGGCAATATGTTATAGGAATTGAATGAAAAAGGGATCATTTTAAGAAGTGATTTCTTTTTAAAGAATTCAAGAAATCTGGCCATGGATTTAGACTTCCTCGTGGCGTTAAGTTGACCCTCCCCTGGCAGAAAGTATGTGGACTTGCCCAAGTTATTCTTATGTAGACGTGGGCGTAGACTTGGGAATTGGTAGGCTGTACATGTATGATGTACACGATTGTCATTTAAGAGCTGGTAGACTGTGCGCCACCACAAAACAGAATGTAAACAAAAATGACCGACAGCTGTATTTTCAAATTCTAAACACTCTTGAGTTAAGATGTCATATTTTGGCCCCTCCACTTCCTGATTGGCACTTATTTGCGATTGGATAGGCTTGATTCAACCTAATTTGTAAAGAAATGACCAGAAAATCTACAATTTGTATCATCGTAATGTTACGCAATGCAGCTACAATTTGTATCATCGTAATGTTACGCAATGCAGCTTTAACCCTCAACAGAACACCTTCCCGGACTGATTAATCTGTACACCTGGGGTCCGCGCGGACCCCAGAACAGTTTTTTGCTAATTTTTAGAAATTATCAACATACTACCAGCTCAATTGTTTTGCAAACTGATGTGGGAACCTCTGTGTCCACATTACATACAAAAATCATACATTTTGAACTTTTTCTATTTTTTGGTGAAGAAAAGAAAACAAGAAGAAATACCCGATTTTTAAACCCATTTCAGACTGAAGGGGCTTTTGAGGCCCAACTTTGATCTCAGATAGCTGCTAAACGGCTTGTGCTAGAAGTATCAAATTTGGAGACCTTTCCTAAAATGTCTCTGGAAAAAAGTTCATATCAGTTTAATACTAGTAAGTTGATGTTTTTTTGTGTTGCCATGGCAACGGGTTTCTAGCAGGCATTTTTTTTTAAATAGAAGTAATTTTGGTTTAAACATAAAAATTTTCTGAGTTTTATATTAAATTACACTTCTTTTCCAACATTGATAACATCTTACATAATTAAATATAAGTTAAATCATTTAATATGCATAGAATATGCTAATTTGATGACGTCATTGTTCAAAATCCAATATGGCGGACTATATTATTAGCTCTGACGTCATATGACGTCATAATTACACCAAAGTTATTAAAATTTAATTCTATTACTACACCATTCTCTGAAAACTTGGTAGACATACGATGAGTGCATAAAAACATATAAAAACGGAAATAAGATATTGTATAAGAACGCCAGTGTATCCATTATAATCGAAAGCCGGCTGGGGTCCGCGCGGACCCCAAAAGAAAATCAGATATAATTTTTTAAATAAATGGTAGAAACGGAGTTTTCTGCATTGTATTGAGAGACAACTTTGTGGGTGACAATTACCTAAAATTTCAGAAAAAAATCTTTAGAAACAAAAAAGATATTACAGAATATATAGTGCTGGGGTCCGCGCGGACACCAGGTGTACTGTTTAGGGTTAAAGGAACACCATGTGGCCTGGAAAAATAGAGACATTTGGGCCACCCCTACGGCAACGTGGACTAGTCACAACCACATCCCCATCCGGTCCTATTGTGATACCCCACGGAGGTTCGGTAACGTTCCCGATAGTGCGGACAAACTCTCTCGAGCGCCCAAACATGTCTACCCGGTTGTTACCACTGTTAGCCACGATGATGCGACCAGAGGCACCCAAACAAATACCAATGGGGATATTCAGTTGACCCATGTTTCTTCCAAAAGTTCCAAATTGAAATATCTCTTCCCCGGATGTATTGTACACCATGATGATTTTAAACCCATCAGTAAGTAGAATATTTCCCTCCCTGTCCGAAGTGACACCCATAGTAATTGGTGCTTTAGTGTTTATACTCCGATAGAGTATACTCCGATAGAGAGTCCCGTTTGGATGAAACAACCTTATTGTATCTCTGTCCATCACGATAACTTTATTGTTGCGCGTGTCCATGGCAATGACGGGATATTGATGCTGATTTCGGTCCACGAAGCGTACGTCGAACTTCTTTCTGGGCCGGCCGTTCCTACTGTACAGTACGACATGCGCGTTATCTTGAGCGGGTGTAGGAATCCCCAGAACCCATAGATATTCAGGGTTCACGTCAGAAGCAACACTAGAAGTGTACATTCGCAGTCTGCTAGACTCACCCGGCACGACTGTTGGAAAGAGGCGGAGATAGGTCCCGTTTAAGCTGAAGACTTGGACTCGGTTGTTGAAGTAGTCAGTCACAAATATTTCATTGTCAGCAGACACGGCAACTCCGTAGTTATTCCTAAATTCCCCGGGTTTGTTTCCGCGCTTACATGTACCAATGGTGATCTCCAACTTTCTGCCAGCGATTTCTGCAATAAGAAATAAAAATCGTACCTTAAGTATTCACATTTCGGAACACTTATTATCAACACAATATAGCCACATTTATCGAAAAGAGCATTGGTTCTTCCCGCTGTGAGTGGTTCAAATCTTACAGTCTGGTCACAGGGTTGACATGTCGAAAAGGTGCTATAGTCAGCTATTCTAAATTAAAACTTTTGATCCAACACAAAGACGCTCTCTCACCTAGAGCTTTCGACCAGTCGCTCCGGTCTTCCTCAGTAGACTGACCCAGTGAGGCTTGTCACGTGGCTTCTTTGAAGTGTGAGGTCAACACTGGGTCAAAGGTATCTGATAATCTACTGATGAGGAAGACCAGAGTGACTGGTCAAAAGCTCAAGGTGAGGGAATGTCTTTGTGTTGGACCAAAAGTTTTAACCTTAAACATGTAACTTTCAACACAGGCGATCTGGTAAATAGCAATAAGATAGTAATACCTTGTGAGCTTTGGGTTCTTGCCGGCGGTGTGGGTGCACCTGCAGTCATGGAAGTCTCAGCAGAAGTGCAGCATCCAGAGAAACCAGTTGCTGAGATTTTCTCCACAGTCTGCTTTGACTGTAGATTGGAAAATGTCTTTGGTTATCAACTCGTTGATTGCATGAAACATTGCCCTAAGAAAATGTTTGCCACAAGCACAAAATAATCATTTTCTGTGCCGGTTTTTCTCAAGCACCAGGAACCCACATGGCCCATGGGTGGCAAGATGGTATGGGTTGTTGACTCTAATCTAAAGGTTTTGGGTTCGAATCCTTATCATGCCCTAGGTGGAATCTAAAGGTTCTAGGTTCGAATCCTTAGCATACCCTTGGGAAACTCACTCAACTGCTCCTAAAATACTGATGCATTACATATCCATTTGATATACATGTACAAACATTGGAATAAACCTAGAAATCAACTTAGTGAATCAACTTGGAAATTGGGCTCGTCTAGCATACCGGCAGAGTGCTCGACTCGGAACCAAGAGGTCCCGGGTTCGAGTCCTGACATGCCCCCCGATCTTGTGCCCTTGGAAAGGCACTTTACACGACTTTCCTCACTTCGCTCAGGTGAAAATGAGTATTGTATTGTCCCGTGTTGGTGGCGGCATTAATGTAAGTTGAAAAAACTTGAGTGTGCCGTCACCACGTCTT
>NW_017802969.1:77995-87996 GCF_001625305.1 Branchiostoma belcheri
ATATTCGTAATTTCGGATCGTTATCTCAAGAACAACAAAATAGATGAGCAAATTAAACCATTTTCCACAATTTTCAAGGGTTTTTGCTGAACTTTTCTAATCTTTTTTACATTCTACTTTCATCTAAATTGTGAAAACACCGTTAAAGCCATGGTATTATATACAAAATTGTAATAATGGTGTTAAGTGAATGAAAAAAATAATAAGACATGTACTTACGGTGCTTCCTCTACGAAGACTCCTGTTGCCTCTACGTCGGCCCAAACAAGGATACGTGTAAAATCATGGTACAGATTGAATAAACATCAAGGTATTAACCATTGTGTATTTCCGAGTGAGGGAGCGAATTCTGTGTGACATTTTGTTGTAAGATACAACTTAATAAATTAGGTTAAATCTAAAAATGTCAATTATAGACTCTAGTATTATGAATTACCCATAATATATAGAACACAGGATACAACCACAAAATATAATCAAGAAATGTATGACTGAGTTTTAACACTTCCCCATAAAGTGGTCACTGCCTGATAATTCAGAGAGGCTCTAGAAGAGTTTTGTGTGAACACATTAGTGACAATATTTTACAGAGGAATTTTGAGAGATGCTTGGTCTTTCCCATAACATAACTCCCTTCATCATAGCATTTTTTATCATCATCATTTCTCGCGCGTCTCGCCATGACTAAGTCCACTCTTTCTCCCCATGAGTTTCTGCCCTCGTTTTAATCATATGTACGCCCTTAGGAAAGAGCATCACCTTTGACATATGAAACACCACGAGCCGAGATTTGAATTTCCAGCAAAAAAAACACATGTCTGATACCAATCTGAAAAACACACGTCAACATATAGCTTCTTGAATAATACACCAAATGAACCAAGAAGTGCAAAATTCGTCTTAGTCGTGATTGTTTTTTTCCCTTTCAAAAATAATGACGTTACAGCTGACGTAATATTACCGTGATGTAGACCATAACGTCTATGGTCACTTTCACCTGAGCTAAAAAACGAAATAGGTGTTTAGTGCCTTTTCCAAGAGTGCGACGTTGGGTCTGCTTGGAATCTAAGCTAGTTTATTCTTTAATAGTCAACAACCCTAATCACACGACCACCTTCACCTTGCCCGCTTCGTTGACGAGAAGTACGTGGGTGTAGAAAGAAAAGTTCATAGTATTACATGGATAGTCTACCAGCTCCCAAACCTCAATTACTACAAGGTTCATCATACACGTATTGTCTACTGGCTTTCAAACCTACACCCACGTCCATAGACGAAGAAGTTGGATCAGTCCACTTTAACTCCTCCCAAGGGAGGGATAGCTTTACGTCTAAAATTCTAAATTCATGAACATGTTTCTGAAAAAAAAAAATTCTTTACGAAACCACTTTTCTTCACAGATCTTGTATTTCACTGCTGTAACCGATTTTTCGTTTTATCTTAAAATATTATGAACAATGTGGACATTTTTTGGACTTCAGCGTTCAACACCCTGTTGTTTCTATACGATACCAGACAAGACACCTTTGCGGGGGAATCTATGACGTGCATGGGATATGTTTATTAAATATTTATATCATCTCCCTGCACTGAGTCTCTATTTCGCTATTGTGGTCGGTTCTCTCTGAAGACAAGTCGCTCGTCGAAGCCTTACTGTAAGTACAGAATGTCTTAATCTTTCTTCTCCATATCTCCATATCTCCTTACAGTAGCACTCCAAGGTGTAGGTACTGTCAATATGTTAATAGGTTTGGTAATGTAATGTAATTTGTAATTTTTATAATGACTCCAGCTGTTATGAACTAACAGTGTGTTGTAATTTGACCAAGACACTACTCAACATGATAATGTTACTGTTAAGGCGCGTCTATATTTTCCCTACAAAGAAAGAATTGAAATCTATGAAGGTAAACCTCAAGTTCACCGAGTAACATGTTGCATATCGGTAAGCATTTATGCGAGGAACCACTAAAATAACATTCAGTAAAACCAACATGTCAGCTGGAACAACACGTGCTCCACGCACTGATAATGAGTAACTGTTTAGACAACCCTATATTTCCACCATAAAGAAATAACAGAACATTTTATGACATCAAGTTAGTCAAGAAACAGGTAATGTATTACTATATGAGGAACCGCTTAACAACTTCAAGCAAAAGCAACAATGTCACAAAAAAAACAACCCCAGTCAGGACAACACGTAGTTCAAACTCATGATCTCACTGACATGAATTGTCTAGTATCAGAAGACGACTCGTGGGGTGCTTCATCTACATAAAGATGTTTGGATTCTGTCTGACTTTTTCTCAGTGGTCTATACAGTGCACACAGCGATACAGGTTGAGGATAAAAATTGTTTAAATGTGCTGTGTTCTGAGAATCAAATTATAGCAATAAGCAAAGACTAAACATGATCATCGCCATCGCTGCATTTCAACGTAGAACATCAAGGCAGACTTTAGCATTGTTATAATGTTTGTAGTTATGCATGTTTATGTTACATATACATGTTGTACCATTTGAATGCAGGATCTCTATAATTGTTTTCGTCTTATTACTTACTTATTACTTACTTATATGTAGAACTAAGCAAAGGAAGAGATCTTGGAGCCATGGCTGAAAACCTGCCCTCCAACTCCGTTCCAAAAGCAATGGTCGTCAGAAACGAATTCTTCAACGAAGGTATAGCAAAACCAGACACAGGAACTGTGCCATCCACGTTCAGGCAAGCTGCCGAAGGTGCCAGTCTCCACAACTCTGGTCGATGTGAGGAAAATAAAGACAATGATGATGAACATCTGTCTGACACCAGCGATGCTGCTGCTGAGAACAGTCAGACAATCGATATCGGCCCTGGTGAGTTCGATACCTACGCCATTGCATACATATGCAAAGAACAGGCTATTCGCATGAAGAAAGCCGTGGAAGAGACAAAAAACAAACCTTTTCAGGCAACTAAAACGGCGCCCGACAAGAGCAATGACGACATCCACTTGGAAACTTCAACTTTCAAGGCAAATGACAGTAACGTGCACACACAAGCCAGGAATCCGAACCCGATGTACACACAAAACATGAACCCTCAACAGATGGATGCCGAAAACGACGTTAACCCCAATCCGATGTACCTGCAAAGCACCATGGAGCCAATCGCCAGCCCTGGACCCGCCAGGAATCCAAACCCGATGTACACACATAACGCTACAAACACTTCTCCGACGCACTCCAGAAACGACGTTAACCCCAATCCGATGTACCTGCAAAGCAGCCCTGGACCCACCTTCAAGTCAAATAAGAGTGATGACAATCCCTGCACTCAGACATCAGCTGATACACATCAGCAAGTTTTCTCCAGGCCGGCGACTAACAACGATGACAACCATTGCCCTCAACCATATGCTGTAACACGCTGCCAACCAGATGCATTTACACATCATGAACATGATATTGCTGTTGAATACGAAGAAGATGAAACATTCGGTGAGTCAGCAAACAATGATGGCAATCCCTGCATCCAACCATATACAGTTACCCACCAAGAAGACCAGGCGCCCTCACTCAACTGTGATGGCGGCCAGCCTTACGCTTCTAGATACCAACAAGATGACGATAGTGGCAGGGCTGCGTCTAAAAACAGACATACGGCCAGTATCGCATCTGAAGATGAGGTCATTCAACCATACGCTGCCGCATACATGTGCCAGGGTGACGTGGGGTGGAACACGACTTCAGGAGACACCCACGCAAGTCTGTCCTCCCAGAATCAGAATCAACCAACGGCGGCGTCAAACAGTATCAATGATGTCTCGACCAGCCCGTCGAGCAATGATGTCCTGCATGCACTCGATCCAAATCCGATGTACGCTGCCGCAGACATGTGCCAGGGTGACGTGGGGTAGAAAACAGCTTCAGAAGACACTCAAGCAAGCCTGTCCTCCCAGAATCAACCAGCGACGGCTTCTAACAGCATCAATGACGCCAATGATGTCCTAAACGCACTCAATCCAAATCCGATGTACGTGCCAAACGTCCAGCATCCTGCAGCGCACGGTACGAACCTTATAAACTTTATAAACCTCTTGCTGGAGAGAAATCTTGGAATTTTTTTGGTCATTGGTAATGTCTCTTTCCTGATTTACATGCCTACTGAGTCCATTTCCCTTGTTGACACAACGCCCTAAAATCATTTACATGTATTTTCAACAGATCTGCTGTTATCTGCAATATTTCAGGTGATTAGTCAGTAATTATCCTGATGAAGGCGACAGTTGAAAATGTGATCTCTATGTAAAAACTGTTGTTGGAACAAAGTTCCAGCATTTCACTATGATTACTACGAACATGATGATATTTCAGGCTGTACGCGTCGCCGAGTGATCTTTGCAGTTGAAGCGGCTGTCGTTCTTGGGTTTTTCATCGTCGCAGGAGTCTTTCTCTGCTTATCCTTAAGCGCCAGGCCGCCACAGGTACGATTCTGTCTTATTATAGCCTTGTCAATTTCCCGAGATAACCATCCCTTTACTTTACCCGTATACTTTATACGGGTAATTGGCATCACTGGCAGTATACATTTTGTACATGTACCTTGTAACCTGTGAAGTCTAGACCGATATAGTACAGTTCAGTAGATCACCCCTACCCTCCTCTGAGTGTATAGTGAACGAGCCCAGGAATGTATATCATCACCCAGCAAGGTTTTCCCAAGGGTTTTCAGGAATTTGGACTGTGTAGGACTGTCGTCATAGATGTGTGTCAGCAAATTTCCAGACAAGCCTCTAGGAAAAATTCCTGTGCAATTCCTAGAATTTATCATGATCTCCATAAACCGATTGCGATAGCCTGCATTGACAATATAAGCCTCTATTAACAGCAGACAGCGAATACAACTACTACTACTGCTACTACTACTACTACTGCTACTACTACTACTACTACTCATGCTACTGCTGCTGCTGCTGCTACTACTACTACTACTGCTGCTGCTACTATTACTACTACTAAAGCTGCTGCTACTGCTACTACTGGATCTATCCCCAAGCTCCCGGCAGTCTCCAACACCCCACATCACAAAGGTGAGTCTAACACAAATATTTAAGAGACAATGTCTTAAACTTAGTCCCTCTGTGTCATTAGACAATGTCTTAAACTTGGTCCCTCTGTGTCATTAGACAATGTCTTAAACTTGGTCCCTCTGTGTCATTAGACAATGTCTTAAACTTGGTCCTTCCGTGTCATTAGACAATGTTTTAAAGACTTTGCTTCTCTCATTAGACAATGCCTTAGACGTGGTCCCTCTGTGTCATGAGGCAATGCAATTGGATTGGACAATGAACAAGATTATTTCTTATGGTGAGTGAAAGAAGCTGTAGGCATCAGGGCCCATGTGTATGTGTGTGTGTGTGTGTGTGTGTGTGTGTGTGTGTGTGTGTGTGTGTGTGTGTGTGTGTGTGTTTCTGTGTTTGTGTGAATGTGTGAGCGTGCTTGGTGTGTGTAAATATAAATGTTTTAAATTTCAGTTTGAAAAATACTTTTTTAATCACTTATGGCAAAAGGTTGTG
Source organism: Branchiostoma belcheri (assembly GCF_001625305.1). Lineage (NCBI taxonomy): Eukaryota > Metazoa > Chordata > Leptocardii > Amphioxiformes > Branchiostomatidae > Branchiostoma > Branchiostoma belcheri. Next base: position 83,557 of record NW_017802969.1, read on the forward strand.
ACGTAAAGCAAGAGAAGATCACGTTTGGCGGGTACGGAACAGAACTTGGACAATTCCGAAGTATCTCCGGAGTTGCCGTGTCTGCTGACAATGAGATATTTGTGACTGATCGTGACAACAAACGAGTCCAGGTTTTCAGTACTAGTATAGATGGAACCTTACTCCGCTTCTTTCCAGCGGTACTGCCGGGTGAAAGTAACACAATGCTCGAAGCTCGTGGTGTTGCTTTGGATGTGGCGCCTGGCTACCTGTGGGTACTGGTAAGCAGAACTGAACAAAATAAATGGTTCTTTAGCTTTGTCAATAAAGAGTATGTCGTACAGTACAGTAAGAACGGACAGCCCATCAAAAAGTTTGACGTAAGCCTCAAGGGCGTCTATCCTGTTATCGCGATGGACGTGCGCAACAATAAAATTATCGTGGGAGACAGAAAAACAATTATGGTGTTTGATCCAAACGGCTCTCGCCTTTGGAGTTCAGTGCCTACGGAATACCAGATCTCGGGAGTCACATCGGACAAGGAGGGAAATGTCCTGCTGACTGATGGGTATAAAACCATCCAGAAGTACAATTCCTCCGGAGTAAAGATATTTGAATTCGGCACCCGTGGAAAGGGGGAGGGGCAACTGTACTCTCCCAGAGGTATTTTTCTGGACACCTCTGGTCGCATCATTGTGGCGAACGAATACAACCATCGGGTAGACATGTTCACAGGCCAGGGCGAGTTTGTCCGCACCATCGTGGACATTAACATGCCGTGGCGTATCGCTATGGGACCATGTGGAGAGTTGGTGGTGACTAGCCAGACAAACACACACGCTGTAACTATCTTCCCATGGCACATGGTGCTTCCTTGAAGCCCTAAATTGTGTTCACTTCATGGTTGATTTTATTATCTCTGCACGACTGATTCTCTTTTGTTTATGTACCATACATGTTGTATTATCAAATGGTGCCGTATAAGCCCACACAGGCTGTGCGCGGGAAGCCTCATTCATTCATTGTAACGCGTAGGTTGTCAATATTGTTGTCTTTGAGATTACATCTACCAATCTTAGTGTACAAAATGGCACTCGAGATGTTCAGGTCCAGACCTGCACCTAAATACGTCAGTGAAGATAAGACATCCGGCTGATAAGATACGCCAAAAAAGAGTAACTAACAAAATGTAGTGGATGCTACTTAAAACGCCTGACCATCTCCAGAACCAAAAGCTATCCAGTGGTTTGAGAAACTGTTTTTTTTTGCTGTACCTAAATAAGTATACAGATACAGGTATTAAGCACATGAGGGACCAACATTGATTTGTATTCTCTTTTCACACCAGATTGTATTTGACGTAAATATATATATATACATATATTGTTTGAACACATACACATATTATTTTTTGCCTGTAGGCCTAAGGTGCATTGCAAACTGCCATAGTGGTGACATGTAACTTTGTGGCTAAACAAAAAAGAAAAAAATTAATGTAGGCATCTGCAAGTTTATTGTAATAGGCCTCAGGATGTATTTCACTTTGTCGTCATGATAGCAAAATTTTACGATCTGAGGAAAATGGACATTGCAGAGAAGGAGGGATGCTTAGGGTTAGATCCGGCATGCTTTCCTGGGTGCAAGTAGACTGGTCAATGGACAGCGTGCGTTCCTTTTCGTAAATCTCATGGTTTGGTTCTGCGTACACGGGGTACCTGTGTCTTGTGTCCCGCGGAGCTACAGTCACAACCCGCGGGTAGTGGGAAGAACTCCTCCCGACCAACTGCGCTATGCCTTCCCCCTAAAAGCAACGTGGTGATTAGGGGGTTCACATTTGGGGTCCTCTCAGTTCAGAAACTACGGCTTCCTCCTTCATTAACGATCGATATCCTTGCTTTGGTGGAATGTGGGATCACAGGTTTAGAACAAGACACTTTGGCCGCGTTTCCTAGATTGAAATTCTTGCGGCAGCTCGATTCCAACAACTTGAATCAAGTGAAACGAACCTGGTTCGACGGTTGGAAACCTCCATTTTTGTTGTGGACTCTGTCGTTTTCCTACAATAATATAAGCAAGCAGCATGGGTTCAGCATGCTTAAGCTTTCAGAGGCTCACTGGCCTAAAAACGTTGCTTCTTGACAATAACGCATTGCAAAGTGTCGAGGCATCTTGGTTTCACAATCTGAACTTAGCCCACCTGTCTTTGAGATCAAATTCTATCAAAAGCATTCACCCCCAGGCATTTAAGTCACTGGAAAGGCTCAGCAAGCTAGACTTGAGCCGAAATGAGTTAACGTGTGTGTCCTGGAAGGCTATGAGCGGGCTAAAGTTAAGAAAGCTGGCACTGGGCGGGAATAGGCTGCTTAGTCTCGGTAACTCTGCTCCTTTGGTACTGACCTGGCGACTTGATTATTCTTACTACCTATATTCCGGCCTAAGAGTTGCAGTTAGGGTTAACCAGTTGCTTTAAATTTCTGTATCACCAAAGGTCCTAAACTAGCACAATATCACGTTCACACACACTACAATACCTCACACCTACTTCCGTCCGACGAGGAGCATATCAGTCTATGCCACCAGCTTGGGAAAAAACGCAAGCTCATCACAACAAACCAGATTAAGTATACCCTGCCATTTGTGGCCATTTCAGTCAGCACAGAAACAGACAAACACGATTCAAACATCACCCACTTGTGCACACAGGCTTGGAAAGCTTCTAGTGGCGTAAAAGTAGCATTGGGAGTAGACACTACACTACAAATTGTTCCTATGGGTCTAGACTCCCTGCCCCAAACCTTTGCTGTAGTTATGTCAGACATCATGGCTGATAGTGCGAACAGAAGTATGTCGTGTGCTGATGGACACAGTAGAAATGTCAGCACCTTTGGTCATGAAGAAATGATAAACGTGACATGTCATGTGGACGCTCGGGGGGAAACCTACCGACATGTCTTCACCGCGCCCGTGTCTGGCACTCCTGATGTCACCGTGTGTGTAGAAAAGACCACACGGACCGTGCCCAGCACTCCTGGTGACACAACAGAAAAGATGACCCAGCTGCCCACAACAAAACCTATCACCCTGGCAACTGAAGTCGCCAGGAATCAGACGAACCTGATAGAAAATAGAACTGTGAGGGCGCGACCGGGGAAGGAGCAATGTGCGTGCATGTACGAGTATGTGGGTATCACCACAGGAATAGCCTCAGTGTTAGCTGTAGTAGGGGTAGAGCTTGTAGCAATGCAGGTGGTCTGTGTTATCAGAAATCAGCGCCGTCCGTCGCGGCAGGACAACCGACCTCTGCCACCTGTCGTCCCCCTGAATCGCTGGGTACTCGGCGGGGCAGGTGGCGAGGACGCCCCGGTCAATGGGAGTCCCGTCAGCGCGACTGATGCGGCCACACAGACCGCTGAATGTGACCTGCACGAGTACGACGAAATCCCAGACGCGTACTACAACTACTACAACACACGGCCTGGGGTACAGAATCCTTACTGGGAAATTCCCGACGAGTACTACACTGACTACGTGAACACACGGACTGAGGCGTACCCAGACGAAGTGGTGACTTTCTACGCCGCTGCCGCTAACGTGGCCCTCCCTTCACAAACCCGACAGGGCGGCAAACATCTACCCTACAACACCGTCCCTCGTACTAGATCACTCCCACAGATACATACACGGCAGAGGAAGGCAAACGTTAGATCGTATGGCGTGTGCGTAGTGGGCAGGGACAGGTCTAGAGATAGGGTCTTCGCTGGTAGGTATGGCAGAACGCGGGGAGCACTAATGTCCAGGAGTGGTCTGTATAATAATAATCCCCCGCATTTGGCAAGCAGACAGCAGGCAAACGTGAAATACCTGGCTGCACACATACACACACCCTCAAGGACACGGCAAAACATGGCATATCTGCACGCACAAAGACTGGACGGCAAAGACTGTGATATGGGTGTATCTATGTCTACAAACAGGGCAAAGCGTCGCCGGTACAGTATCTAGGGAGTGTACGTTATTGAGCAGGTTAGGTACCCACTGAAAGAGTTGGTTATGTAACAACATATAGGCCCAGGGGAAGAGTTAAGCAATCTATTCCTGTTCCCGACATGATGAGAGGAAGTTTACAAAGACATTTCATTTTCTGGTCCTGAAAATAAAAACGTTACACACGTTCCACCAAGCATGGGTAAAGTTTTAAGATGCCACCGAATTGTGAGCCCCCAACCGACCTGTCTTTCTACGTTTCTGTGTCTATTGTGATATACATGTACCTCCGCCTCTACTAAGGGAACGTCTGTAGAAATATACATACATATATAAAGACAGGCAAATACACAAACACACCGTGACATACATAAAAACAGGCTCAACTCTGAAACACAAAGGCTAGTAAATAACAGACACACACATTCATGCACACACATGTACATACACACACACACAAACACACACACACATACA
>NW_017802969.1:88016-99686 GCF_001625305.1 Branchiostoma belcheri
CACACACACACACACATGTATATACACATACACACAAACACACACACAAACTAGCACATACACACAGGCACAAACACAGACACGCACATCCATGCACACACATGTACATACACATATACACACACACACAAATTGGCACATACACACAGGCACAAACACAGACACACACATTCATGCACACACATGTACATACACATATACACAAACACACAAACACAAATTGGCACATACACACAAAAACAAACACAGACAACTCAGAAACACAAAGTCTTACAACAGACACAAACACATGCAAGACACACACAGACACACACATTTATGCACACACACATGTACACACACACACAGACACACACACACACACAGACACACACACACACACTCTCTCTCTCTCTCTCTCTCTCTCTCCCTCTTTCTCTGTCTGCCCCTTTTTTAAAAAAGTAATTGTGCTAAATTTAATGCTTCTGAATCTTGCACCCAGGAAAATTGCCGCCAGCAGTGATTGGTATTTGATACAGAAATTGACGTAGACTGAAACAACAAAACGTTTTTTCAAGGTAGGTCTCAGTATTGTAATGTTTACCCTGGAAGTCAAACTCGTTTTTCGTGCCGCAAGAGCCTTTCGCCCGCTGGTGTAAATTACCGCTACGGGGGAGTCTAGCCCGGGGGGAGTTTGGCTGGCTCTACAAACGTTGTAGGGCCGAAACCTCCCCACGGGCTCAATTCCACCGCAGCGGTAATTCAGGTCTGCGGGCGAAGGGCTTCTGGCTGCCGAAGGAAACGGTTTAGCGGCCCGTAAACTTGGCTGGCACCCAGGGTTTGTAATGTTAAGCACATTAGAATTGTGAATTCCACATCAGGAAAAACAACTTTAATATGAACTAAGTAAACTTGATCTGTTTCTACAGCTTTCGATCAGAAATATGCACCGCGATGCTTATAAAAATGATCAACGTTTGAAATTGTAAAAAAAATCACGCAAAATTCACTTTTGTAAAAAACAAGGCTGCTGTGCGGTGAAAGGGCTTTTCCAGAAACAACCTTAGGAGGGGCAGGAGCAATGTAACACATGTATAGTAATTGAGCCAATGCTATTATTATCATTATTATGAATATTATGCATCAAACATAAACAGACCTACAGAAATCAATCATTCTTGCCTCTCAGTGCAAAATTTACCAAAAAGTGCCGGTCTGTTTGTCACTTGCTTTTGGCTATACAAGTCCTCATATCCTTTTGTTTACTTTCTAAATGAGTTGACATAAATTCGCAGAGACCCAGTATATTAGTATTACTAAATCAGGCTTCAAGAATGTGTCTCAACAACTGATAATGTAAAAGGTGATTTCCACAGATGTTTCCAACAAGTTCTATCGGCAAACTGGTCAACTATTGTTTTGAATTATATATCTAGTATAAAGCGCATGCCATAATTGCATTTTTGTTGGAATTACAGAAAATTATGTACCTTCTATTGTTCCACCTTCCACCGCACGGTCGCATTATACGTGTGAGTAGGAGAGTCTTCGGTGGAAGGTGGAACAATAGAAGGTACATAATTTTCTGTAATTCCAACAAAAATGCAATTATGGCATGCGCTTTATACTAGAGGAATAATTCAAAACAATAGTTGACCAGTTTGTCGATAGAACTTGTTGGAAATAGTACATCGAGGAAGGGGGAGGGGGTGGTCTTACGTCATATCCGTGATCTTTGCTGGGCATTATGGGAAGTGTGAAATTGGTGCATGGCGCGTTTCTGTCTGACGTGTCAGCTGCGCCCCCTGGCGGCGAGGCGTGAAAAATGAAACCTAAAATTTGTGAAACCGTTCCACAGACGCACTGCCATGACTGCAGAAGACTTGCTTGTGAAATGTAAACCGATGGTAGGAAGTCAATAAAATATTGCACCAAAGTATTTGGCCACGTGTTTTTAATTATGTGTTGTCAATGCTTTCACAAATCGCATTTAATAAAGATGAATAAAATATGTGTATATGTGCATTATAATGATGATGATGAATGAGAAACAACGTTACCAAATAATTTAGAATATGGCTCTTATTTGCGAAATCAATGATTAAAATTGTATAATTCGTCAACCACCAGGGTTAACATCGTTTGGCGAAGGTATGAAATCGTGGAACTCTTGTTTGTCTATAGGTTTATGAATGAATGACGGCCTTTATTGCACATTTTTGCCACACTGGTCTAAGTACAGGTCAAAACAAGATATGATGAAAAGATATATACAAACTAAACTTAGCTATCATTACATAAATTCAACTTCTCGCTTTTCAGTTATAGTGGAGATAAAGGAACAGATATGTTTTTATAATTGGTTTATTGTTTCAATTGAAAGCAATACACTAAAATACATTGCAGCGACTTGTACATAGTACAAGTCGCTGAATTATGCATATTAGGCAGTTACAAGAAATGAATAAAACACTTAATAAAATCTATAGAAACTACTATACATTGCAAAATAATTAAAATAATTAGACAATAATCATAATAAAAATTACCACACACTGATAGGTTACCTGACGTTGTTCAGAAGTGCAGTGAAGTATGGAATGGGGCTGTTTTTATATCTGTTGGATCTTGCCATCGGAATACAGAGCTGATTATTGCCCTTTAAATTTCTGTTGTGAACATCTTTCCGTAGCGGGGGCAACCAGTTTCTAAACGTCGGCGAATTCAACAGAGATTTGGCAAATTTAAGGCTTAGCGATTCTCGTCTAGTTTTAAAGGTACAGAGGCCAAAATGGGAAAGGGCTTCATCATAACATGAGTATTGAGGGCCTAAAATTATTCTTAGCGCACGTTTCTGTATTCGTTCTAATTTATCGGATTGTTGATGTGTTATATTGGCATTCCATACAGGGGCAGCATATTCAACGGTTGGTCGTATATATAATAAATAGGTTTCGCAAAGGTCGTTGATGGGAAGGCCGAAACGTTTTAATTTCTTTAACCAGTAGAGTCGTGAGCTTGCTTTTGTCGTAATGACCTCTACGTGCTTATCCCATTTCATATCCGCTGTCAACCATAGTCCAAGTATGCATGCCACTTCTGTATGCTCAAGGACTTTACCATTAAGAAGGATATCGGGGGGAGGAGGAGGGTCGTTATTAAAAGTGATGTTCATTATTTTGCACTTATCTTCATTTAGTGACATATGATTTTCTGACGACCACATTTCAAGTTGATTAACCGATGTTTGCATCGAGGTTGGTACACTTAATAATCTGCTTTCCTTTAAAGTCAGATCATCTACGTATTTCCATCTATCCACAAAAGATTCCATTGCCTCATTTACAAATACTAAAAAGAGAACAGGCCCTAATTTGGTTCCCTGAGGAACTCCTGATGAAATTCTCTCCCAACCAGAAGTTGCACCTCTGTACCGAACACACTGTGTACGTTCACTGAGAAAATCACTTATCCATGGTACAAGTACAAAAGTACGTACACCACAAGTTAACAGTTTATGGATTAATACTGTATGATCAATTTCATCAAATGCCTTGCTAAAATCTGTTAACAGGACAGTTAGTTTTAAGGGTGTCGGCGCAAAGAAGTATTGAGTCAACCAAACTAGTGAGGTAGTGAACAGATGATCGCCCCCTTCTACTGCCATATTGGTTAGGGTCAAGAACGTCGCTTATGTCAAGAAGGATCCATTTTGTGATAAAAGATTCAAACGTTTTTATCAGGATAGAAGTGAGTGATATGGGACGCAGATTTTCGACTGTTGCAGGGCTTTTCTTTGGAATGGGTGAAAAGTTTTTCGATGAAAGGTTTGTCAAGTCGCATTAGGAATAAGAATTTTTCTACAGTGCTCAACTGTATGAAGTAAGAAAATAGGTTTTGTACAAGCCTATACAGATCGTTTCTCTCTTTACTATACAATTTACATCCTGTAACAAATTGACATTCGTCTTCTATTCTATTCAAATTACAACATGTATATAACCTTTGTTCCAGAGGGGTGCGGGTATGTCTTCCAGTTTCAATTTGTAGTTTGTGGCAGCTTATCCTTAGTCTTGTGACGGCATTTCTGATCTTCACATTTTCATTACTTAGGCATTTTTCTTCATTATATGTAGTTTTAAACAATCTATACGATCTTAACTTATTTTTGGTAGCTCGACCTTTGTTGTCATTGTGCATTTCTTTTAGGAACGTTTGAAACTATATGTCTTTTAACCGTTGGCCAATAGAACTGACAATTTGGAACGTATTTGTAGTATGTGAAGTTTGAAAATGCCATAGGGGAGCAAACCCGCACTCTTCTAAGGACTTACGCACTCCTGTCGCCCAACATTTAACTCCAGATAAGATTTCTCTAATTCCAATTGGCAGTAGAATGCGTCTGCTTGAAAGCAGTCTGTTAATCCTCTTGTAAAGTCCTCATCAGAAACCCACAGGAGATCCTCCCTTCCGCGAGTCGCTGGCCGCGCTGATGACGTCACCTTTCCTGGCCACGCTACTGACATTGGCGGAGGATATGTGAAGAGGTACAAATTGTCATGGTGGGTTTGTGATTTTATTAGAGCAAGGACAAGGAAATTATACCTTGATTAGAGGGATTGTAGTAACTTTCCAACAGCCTGTTCCTTCCAGCATCGTGATTTAATAGGATTATGTATTTACCACCACCATCCCATCCAAGAGGACTCATAGCCTCTTCCAGGCTTCGGGAGACGGCTGGAAAGAGTAGAAGTTGGCCAAATAGAGACTCAAGTGGCTATGTCTCCCGATGCTAATCTCCAAGCAGATCTTTCGGTTAGGTGGCAAAAGACCGTATCCATTGGCCATCCTGTATCCATTGTCCATCCTGTATCCATTGTCCATCCTGTATCCATTGTCCATCCTGTATCCATTGGCCATCCTGTATCCATTGGCCATCCTGTATCCATTGGCCATCCTGTATCCATTTCCTCTGGCCAATGGATACTGTCTTGCCACCGAAAGATCTGCTTGGAGATTATCCCGATGTCTGGTACATGTATCTCTTGTGCTATTCAGTTTTACTAAAGTAAATTCGGAGGTGCCGACATTGACCACGCCCAGGAAGACCAGGAGAGCACTGAAACGGCGCTGTTAGTCGCTTCCATCAAAGGGCATGCCGACATCGTGAAACTTCTGCTCCGCAAGGGGGCGTCCGTAACGAAGAGAAACCAGGGTATATCTTGTGCCCCCCTTCATGGAGCGGCGGGCAACGGTAAGTCGTCCATTAAAAAAGGCCAGTTGGCTAAAAGCTTACTAGTCGAAGCTGAAACTAAAATACAAGTAGAGCTAACAACTGAAATGTGAACTGTAATATGAACTGTAATGAAGTTTTTCGGCCAGGCCAGCAAGAGACCACAGAGGATCTTACAACATGCAAAAACTAGATTTACGACGGTGTATCAGGTGGTGCCTAGTAGATTTTTTTACTTTATTTGTGTTTATATTGCAAAGTACATTGTAGTATTACCTACCTATTTCTTACTTATTGTAATGTTATTGTAGCGTTGGTTTATTGATGCATATTTCTCGCATTGCAACTCCAACCCAGGGCATACGGAAGTAGTGGACTTGCTGGTATATCACGGTGCAACGTTAGACATCCGGGACGCGTTCCTGAGGACGCCGCTCATGGCTGCCATTATTTTCAAAGAAGTCGCCACTGTCCGGCAACTGATCGAGTTCGGAGCGAGAGTTGACCTGGCCGACGCGCAGGGCAATACGACCCAGCAGTAAGTGTCCCGTCCTTTAACAATGGATGACTAATATGAAAGTATTGTTTTGGTGGCTGAGCTGTGGTCAAAGGAAATGTGGGCAAAACTTGGAAGTAGGTTGACAGCACGTGGGTGGCGTGAAATACTAGTAGCAGATTAAGAATGACAGGAGGTCCAAAGATCAGGCACAGGGTGAAGTTGAAGGTCATAAAATCTCTGGGAATCTTCTGTTTCTTGCTTCCTAAATGAGTCACATTTGCCTCTAGGTACTGCGAGTATAACTTCTTTGGAGAAGACTGCGACTGCGCACTTAAAGAGATGATGGAGCTGGTACAAGAGGCGACGAAGAACAAGCTGCTGAGATGCTGCAACCCTACGTGTGGCAAACCGGGCTACAGGTATGTATGAATGTGGGTGCGTGTGTATGTGTGTGTGTGTGCTTGTGTGTGTGTGTCCATGTACATTTTGTATGCATGTGTGTTTGTATGTGTGTGTGTGTGTGTGTGTGTGTGTGTGTGTGTGTCTGTGTGTCTGTGTCCATGTACATGTATGTGTGTGTGTGTGTGTGTGTGTGTGTGTGTGTGTCTGTGTCCATGTATGCATGTGTGTTTGTATATGTGTGTGTATGTGTGTGTGTGTGTGTGTGTATGTGTATATGTCCATGTATGTATGAGTGTTTGTATGTGTATGTGTTTGTGTGTGATACGCGTCTGTGTGTGTGCATGTTAATGCGTGTGTATGTGGCTGTGTGTATGTGTACTTGTTACCTCTTGTGTTTGATTCTTGTGTCTCCGTCTTTGTACAGCCCACAATGGTCAGTTTTCTGAATTCTACCGTAGTCCTAAACAGCTTGCACACGTGCACTGTCAGTGACGGACTTAGGACCTTCCTAAAAATGATTGAGAAAGTCTAGTGTATCAAAAAATAGCTTAGAACATGTACAGCAAATGCAACTTTGACTTAACAACAATTTGCATCTTTGGTATGAAATACTTAATCAGAACTTTAGGGTACGGAAGTATTGTTTTGGGTGGCCGAATCCTGGGGTTGTCTCTCTGTCCTAATAGCTGGTGTCTGTTACTAGTATGTACGTTGCAAGGCTATAGAACCTCATACATGTGCAGTACTACAGTTTCTACCAGCTCTAGTTGATGTGCATATGTAAGGTTGCGCCTCTTTCTGAAGCCGACAACAATATGATAGCAACGGTTATCTTGGATCAATTAGTTTAAAAAAAGCTTATAAGGCTTTACACGTTTATCCTGGATCGAAAAAGTCTGTTATTTTAGCTAAAGTACAGAATGTACATACCGCTTTATACGTGCCAGTGAGAGAAAAAGAACAGATGTCAGGGTAGACAGAGGTGAAACAAGTTTTAGATGCGTCAATTACTAGATTTTTTTTTAATATCTTTATTCACAAAATCACATAAACAATACATCATATCGCACTTGATACAGTACAAACTTAAAATGCGAATTTACAACAATACCTAGTTATACAATTTACGACTATAGATGTACAGCCATTGGTGGTCATAAGACTTATGTAGAGTTTATGTAAATGTTTTGTTTCATTGAATATGGAAATAAGGTGACAATTGATATAATTTAGTTGAATTTATGGTGTTCTAAACTCAACTTACAATATTTTTCGTGTCAAACTCCTACCCTTTGGCAATATTTCATTTAAACATCCTCATTTAAACTTCCTCATTAATTATGCAATTGCCTCTATATTAACATGATATATGCATAGTGTTGTTAACATTTAAGTAACCTACACATGTCACAAGGTACAGAATTGAAATCATTCACCATTAAGATATCATAAATTTCGCAATAATTATGCAAATTAGGCCATCATTTGCATAATTTGTACCTGTTGACGTTCTATCTGCCATAGATTATATATATTACATGTATGAAAGTACTATAGTGTAAAACACTGTAATTATAGAATTTCCTCATTAATTATGCAAATTAGGTTCTCATTTGCATAATTTGCATTTGATCGTGTACATCTCTCTCTCTCTTTCCGCTACCTACCTCCCAAAAATTATGAAAATATGTTGTTCCTATCTGGACTTATTGGCTTTTAAAGATTTCGCCCGAAAGTCCCCTGCAGTTCCAGAACAAGCTGGTGGGGGTTCAAACACACACCACTTATTTCTGACAGGAAAAGCTATCCGTAACCAAAAATTCAAGACCATAGCATGTTCAGGACAAAAGATACAAAAACCGGAAGTTCTGCTGCAGTACCAAGGTCATCCACCAGGAGGCCCATATTTGACCTAGACCTTCGTCTTCCTAAGATTTACCAATATACCAAATATCATCACAATCCATCAAGGCTTTCTGAAGTTATGATGACCACAAAGTTGCGGAAACACACACAGACAGACAAACACACACACAGACAGACACGCCAAAAACAATACCTCCATTTTTCATGGAAGTAACTACATTTTTACAGCACAGAGATGGGCGAATCAAAATGAAAGGTCGATAGCTAAGCTTCTCTCTGGTCTGTGTTTTACGGCATGAAACGTGGGGTTGATATTGCTAATGGCGGTGCAGAAAAGGTAATATTTTGCTTGTAAGATACAACTGTTCAGTGTTTTATTGTTTTGGAGGGGGGAAAAGTGACCATAAATAATTTCATTGTTGGAAAGAGCCGCGGGAAGCGTATGATCTTTGTTCCACCAATCTTTCCGGAAATTCCTGGCGGTGTGGCATTCAGCAAATAGATGTACTATTGTTTGTTTTTCTTCACAATATGGGCATTGGTCGGAGTCTTTTATTTTTACCTTACCTACTAGTAGTCAATTACTAGATACGGTCTTTGGTCAATTTACTAGACGGTCCTTTTTGTGCATCACCTGTAGTAATAATCTCTAGATAAGCAGCAAATCTTGCGTATTGAAAATGTTTTTTCCTGTTCTTATTTAAATGTAGTTTTGTATTTCCCGATTCGGCCATGTTCATCATCACAACAAAAGAACGGACGTCACCATTGATAAAGTGCTTTCACCATGGATGAAGTTGTTAATAGAAGAAGCAAATCTTGCGTATTTAAAGGATTTTCTTTTTTTTTTCAATTTTCTATATTGTTTAGCGTTTCGCGATTCGGTCATGGTACATGCTCATTCTCACGACAAAAGAACGGACGTCACTATATGCATCAAGTGCTGAAAAAGAAGCTTATACAAGGCTTTTCACGTTTCGTGGACCGAATAAGTCTGTTATTGTACAGTACAGAAGTACGGAATGTCCGCTATATGAAAGTGCGCGCGCGCGCGCGTGTGTGTGCGTGTGTGTGGGGGTCGCTATATTTGTTGTCAGCATAACGAGGGCCTGACTGGATTGTGTTGATAGTTGGTAATAAGGCAGGGTTTTTTTTGGGGGGGGGCAGTGGTCAAGATCAGTTGTGCCATATAGCTTTTTTATGTCTTAAGAAGTTGTGCGTGCATTAAATGGCTGGGTATGGGCAGCAAAGATAGGGAGGCCAGTAGCCGGGTTCCCCGGTAGCATTTTTGTGCGAGTGTATGAGACGATTAAAACAATCTGCGTTGGTAGAACTCATTGTGAAACAAGTTTGACACAAGAACTTGTACTCATACAAATTTTCGACTGTAAAACTCCAGTCTTTGTGAAGGAATGAGCAATTCACCGCTTCCATGACGTCACGCAGATAACACGTGACTCCGTGAGTGGTGGATTATAGGTTGCAGAAAGTCTGTGGCGCCCCCCGTCTCTGTTGAGGGATGGTTGTAATACCTGATGTAGATGGCCTCTTAAATCCCACGTCCAAAAAAGTCCGATTCTGTGTCCAAGATTCTTACTTTATCAAACAAGAATTCTGAGATTTCATACCTCCATGAAATATGTAGAGTTTATGTAAATGTTTTGTTTCATTGAATATGGAAATAAGGTGGCAATTGATATAATGTAGTTTAATTTATGGTGTTCTAAACTCAACTTACAATATTTTTTGCGTGTCAAACTCCTATCCTTTGGCAATATTTCACTTAAATATCCTCATTTAAACTTCCTCATTAACTGTGCAAATTGCCTCTATATTAACATAATATATGCATAGTGTTGTTAACATTTAAGTAACCTACATGTAACAAGGTACAGAATTGCCATCATTCACCATTAAGAAATCATATAATATTTTCGCAATAATTATACAAATTAGGTCATCATTTGCATAATTGATATCTGTTGACGTTCTATCTGCCATAGATTACATATATTACATGTATGAAATTACTATAATGTAATTATAGAATTTCTTCATTAATTATGCAAATTAGGTCCCCATTTGCATGATTTGCATTTAATCGTGAACATCTCTCTCTCTCTCTCAGCTACCTACCTACCAAAAATTATGAAAATATGTTGTTCCTATCTGGACTTATTGGCTTTTAAAGATTTCGCCCGAAAGTCCCCTGCAGTTCCAGAACAAGCTGGTAGGGGGGACCAAACCCACACTACTTATTTCTGACAGGAAAAGCTATCTGTAACCAAAAATTCAAGACCATAGCATGTTCAGGACAAAAGATACAAAAACCGGAAGTTCGGCTGCAGTACCAAGGTCATCCACCAGGAGGCCCATATTTGACCTTGACTTTTGTCTTCCTAAGACTTACCAACATACCAAATATCATCCCAATCCACCAAGGCGTTCTAAAGTTATGATGACCACAAAGTTGCGGAAACACACACAAACACACACACAGACACACACACACATGAGACTGAATGTCCAGACGATTCAATGTGTATATGTTGTGAGACTTCCGAAGTAGTCGAGCTAGTTCTAAGAACCTACTAGTAGCCCTGAAGGATCGTTCAGTCTCTCCAATATATGTTTCCTTACTGGGCCCTTGGAGTTCTGTCCTTGACACTGTATCTTGTAATGGTACATGACCTCACATTTACTTTCTTTTAGTGTTTTGTTCTTGGGTATATTCCGGAGGGTTCTAGTTGGTCTACAACAGGTCTTGATATCGTGCGTGGTAAGCATTCTTCTGAGCTGTGTTATTTGCGTAACGTCACGTACAGAGCCATGTAAGACTAGAGGAGAAACCGTTCACAGAAATGGTCCACGTGTACTCAGGATTTCTACTCTAGTGCTTCTCTTTGCGAGCGATCAGGTATATTGCAAGGATATACATGTATATTGCAGTTTCTACATCAAGTTGATGTGCATATGTAAGATAGCGCCTCTTTCTGAAGCCGACAAGGATATGATAGCAACGGTTATTTTGAATATTTCAGAATATTTTATGATTTGAGTAAGAATAAAGTTGGAGATCTTAAAACTGTCTGAGTCCACTGTTATCATTATGGGTACAGTTACTGTAAGGCCACAGCAAGTAATTTTTATGGATGACATTAGTGCGCGTATTGATTTTTGTCTGATTTTGGAAGAAAACAATTTTGTTGCCCTTTGCCAGTGGTCAACATGCCGAGAATGGGCAAAATGGCATGTCTTGCCATGCCGGAACGTGTAGGGCAGATAAATATGAAGAGAGGAGACAAGACAAGGCTCTGATTTATTGTTTTGACTTTTAAATTTCATGCAGTGATGTATTTCATTCCTTTTATATGTTCCCACTGAATCAAAACCATCTGTAAAATGATTGATTAAAAACTTTCCTTTTTCAAAGTTGTTTTAGTGACAAATGGATGTTGTGATACGGCGATGAAGGTTAGACATCCAGGTAATACGATACGTTTCATCTAGTGGATACTAGCTGACTACATGTATGTCGGAAAATTTCCGTACACGTGTAACGTATGTTTCTGTACTACGGCTAAAGAATCACATATCCTTTGGTTCACGAACCAGCAAAATAAAAGCCAGACTATATACAGCAGCACATTTCTGACAACCCAGACTCATACATGACGAAGGTCATCGACCT